>NW_016818843.1:235778-383101 GCF_001698545.2 Rhinopithecus bieti
TTCTTCACTGGCATCAAGATTATATTTTGAGAGATCAGCATCATCTTCATCCTCATCCTCATCTAATTTGTATTTAGAAAGATCTTCATCCTCATCCTCTTCTTCTCCCTCTGATTCTTTATCTTCAACTTCCTTTAATATAGATGCCGGACCAACTGCTTTCCCTCTGTATTTCTTCTTTTTACGTCCAAACTCATCATATTCACCATCAGATTCTTCTCTTTCTATATATTCAACATTTTCTCTTTCATTAAAACCACCACCATATCCTGTTCTTTCTTCTAATTTAGCATACTTCAGAGTATTACACATATTACACTCTGATCTTCTGGCCCAATTCACATTGCTGCAAGTTTTACATTGCCAGTCATTAGCACTAAATAGGCCTCGGTTCTTTTCTGCAAGTGTCTTTCCTATTTCAGTGCCCCCAGCTTTCATCATCTTGGCCTCAGTTGTTTTCTCCCGACCACATCGATTACAGCTGGTTCTTCAAGCAAAGTTTACATTTCCACATTTTTTGTCAGGGCAAATCCAGTCCCCATCACTGACTCGGAAATTCTTGGTCGACATCTTGAACGCCCTGTTCTTAGTTTCTAAATAAACATTGCTAATGTTTCCTGTGAGATAAGACAAGAGAGTTTCTTGTGCGATGGATCCCAGAATGGTGGGAAAGCTGAAAGTTCATTCTCAACTCTCTCTTCCCTCTGTAAAAGTCATGGGTTCTGGGAATCCTCTTTTTTTTTTTTTTTTTTGTTTTTTGTTTTTTTGAGACTGAGTCTCACTCTGTCGCCCAGGCTGGAGTACAGTGGTGCAATCTCAGCTCACTGCAAGCTCCACCTCCTGGATTCATGCCATTCTCCTGCCTCAGCCTCTCGGTACCTGGGACTACACGTGCCCACCACCACGCTCAGCTAATGTTTTTGTACTTTTAGTAGAGACGGGGTTTCACCGTGTTAGCCAGGATGGTCTTGATCTCCTGACCTTGTGATCTGCCCATCTCGGCCTCCCAAAGTGCTGGGATTACAGGCGTGAGCCACCGCGCCCGTCCCTGGGAATCCTCTTATGTGTGATGCTGTGCTGGCTTGGGGGAGGGACAGTGTGGTCAAAGTAAAACCTCCTCTTGCCCTGTGTGTGTGGTTTTTCTCAGTACTGTGGTCCAAGGGGATGTCTGTGCCTCATTTCAAGTTCTGAGATATTCACAAGGGTATTCTTGTCTGCTGTTGGTTGCTAGTTGGATTTCTGTGGTGGGACTATTGGAGTCAGAGAATTCCTATTCTGTTATATTTCTAACATCTCCCCTAGTATGAACATTTTAGCAACATTCACTTTTCCAGTCTGTGAACATGGAATATCTTTCTATTTGTGTCTTCATTTTATTTCCTCAATGTTTTATAGTTTTTAGTATACAGATCTTTCAACTCTTTGGTTAAATTTCTTCCTAAGTATTTTTTGGATGATATTATAAACTGGATTTTTAACTTCTTTTTTGGATAGCTTTTTATGGTATATATAAGTGCTACTGATTTCTGTATGTTAATTTTGTATTAAAGTCTTAAACATAAGACTTGAAATTTTAAAACTACTGGAGTAAAACACAGGGGGAAAACTTCTTGACATTAGACCTGGGCAAATATTATTTTTGAATTTTGACCCCAAAAGCACAGAACAAAATAAAAAAATAGACAAATGTGGTTGCATCAAAGTAAAAGGCTTCTGCAAAATAAAGGAAACAATCAATGGAGTGAAGAGACAACCTACAGTATGTGATAAAATATATGTGAACTACACATCTGATAAGGAGTTAATATCCAAAATATTTTAGAAACTCAAACAACTCAATAGCAAGAAAACACATAAACCAATTAAAAAATGGGCACAGGGGGTTTCCCAAAAGAAGCCATACAAATGGTCTACAGTATATATAAAAAAGTGCTCAATATCACTACTAATCAGGGAAATGCAAGTTAAAAACACAGTGTCACCTCACACCTGCTAGAATGGATATTATCAAAAGACAAAAAATAACAAGTACTGGCAAAGACTTGGAGAAAAGCGAACCTTTTTACAGTATTAGTGGGAATATAAAGTAGTATGGCCATTGTGGAAAACATTATGAAGTTTCCTTAAAAAATTAAAAATGAAGGCCGGGTGCGGTGGCTCAAGCCTGTAATCCCAGCACTTTGGGAGGCCGAGGCGGGCGGATCACGAGGTCAGGAGATCGAGACCATCCTGGCTAACACGGTGAAACCCTGTCTCTACTAAAACTACAAAAAACTAGCCGGGCGAGGTGGCGGCGCCTGTAGTCCCAGCTACTCGGGAGGCTGAGGCAGGAGAATGGCGTGAGCCCGGGAGGCGGAGCTTGCAGTGAGCTGAGATCCGGCCACTGCACTCCAGCCTGGGCGACAGAACGAGACTCCGTCTCTAAAAAAAAAAAAAAAAAAAAAAAAAAAAATTAAAATGAAACTACCATGTGATTCAACAATCCCACTACTGGGTATATACCTAAAGGAAATGAAATCACTATTTTGAAGAGATATCTGCACTCCCATATTTATTGCAGCATTGTTTACTACAGCCAGATAAGGAATCGACCTAAGTGTCCTTTAGTGGGTAAATGGATTAAAAAACATGATATATAAGCGTAATGAAATACAATTCAGCCTTATATAAAAAGGGAAGTTTCTAATTTGTGATAACCTGAATAAACCTGAAAGATATTATGCTAAGTAATATAAGCCAGATATAGAAAGACAAATATTCCGTGATCTCACTTATATGTGGAATCTTAAAAAGTGAAGTGCATAGAAGTAGAAATGATCATTATCAGGGGTTGGGTTGGGGAGTGGGGAAGAACTGGGGAGATGTTGGTCAAAGGATACAAAATTTCAATGAGGCAGGAGTAATAGGTTCAGGAAATTTATTGTACAGCATGATGACTATAACAATGTATTGTATTCTTGAAAATTTCTAAAAGAGTAGACATTGTTCTTATTACAAAAAATGGTAAGTGTGTCCAGCTGTCATTCCTGGAGAACACCTGAACACCGTTACCCTTTGGGACCATCAGTGCAACGGAGGACTGACTTACAAACGCTGTGGTCTTAGGCTTGAAGTCTTTTAAAACACTTCCGTGATAGTGCTTATTTCATCAGATCAAATATATTTACTTTTCTGAGTGATAGTCCATTTAGGCTGCAAGGTACTCAATGGAAGAAATATGTCCAATGCATCTCCATACTACTACTGTTGAAATAAGTGAAACAAACAGTGCCTGTGAATGAACAAGCAGAGGTGGGCAGGAGGTTCAGGGTGGACCAGAGTGGGAAGTACTTCCGCAGTCACGAGGACATCCTGCTTCCATCTTATTAAATCTTTAGGCATGTGCCCAGGAGGACACATGGGGTCGTCTTATTACACCTTTAGGCACATGCTGAGGAAGCAGGCAACTGGGAAGTATCTGGTGCTGTCACCTGCCTGGTTGTAAAAGCAGCAGCATACTCAGGTTGTGCATCATGTATGCTGCACGGGATAAAAGGGCTCCTACCCTAGGCTTCTCATCCACAGCATCCTTAGGAGCAACCACCTTCTCCTACCTCCTCTGCATCTGGTGAGTGGCCAGCAGGGGACAGACCCTCAGCTGGGAGTGTTTGGGAAAGAGAGGCCTAGAACTGAAATGGAACCATCAGAAAGAGGCCCACAGTGGGCAGCAGTGGGGGAGGTGATGGTGAATAAGGAGCCTCTAAGGTACATATCAGGAACTCACGAACTGCAAAAGCCACAGGACCTTAGTGTTCCTTCACATTCTTGTTTGGAGCATGCTGTCAGGAATGCACATAGATCCATTTTACATTCTTGAGGATGCTTTATCCAAATGCATGTGTAGGGTTCCCTCTACTGCATTTCCATTTCTCTCCCACAGATATTGGCTTGGAAAGTGGCTTCATCAAGGGTGTCAGTGTGTGACAAACCCCAAAATAAGGAGATGATCTGAAGGTTCTGTGCTCAAATGTTTCTATTATTTTGTTCAAGGTAAAATTCCTGCAAAGATGTCCTGCCAGCAGAACCAGCAGCAGTGCCAGTCCCCACCCAAGTGCCCCTCACCCAAGTGCCCCCCAAAGAGCCCAGCACAGTGTCTGCCTCCAGCCTCTTCTGGCTGTGTTTTAAACTCCAGGGGCTGTGGCCCCAGCTCTGAAGGTGGCTGCTGCCCGAGCCACCACAGACACCGCAGGTCCCATCGATGCCGGCGCCAGAGATCCAACTCCTGTGACAGAGACAGTGTTCAGCAAGGTGGGGGCTCCTGCTGTGGCCATGGCTCTGGGGGCTGCTGCTGACCTGCATCCTGATGATGAGATGAGTGATCTTTGGAGGAAACAAGAATCCCAAGGGCCCAGGAAAAGCCCCATCCTGATGCATGCTTTTCCAGATACCTTGTTCTGGCTTTCACAAGCTGAGCTGGGGGTGTTCCTGTTGAGTATCCAAGCTGTCCCCAGAAGGTGCTTCCTGTCTGATGTCCAGGAGCTCACAGTTCCCTCATCCCTGCCCCTGCCAAGGATTGGCAGTTCCCTGTGCCTAACCCTGCCAAAAAATAAAACTTCTTGTTTTCATTACCAGTGGTGTCTCACTTGTTAGGAAATTATCCAGGATGTATCCATCCAGGCCAGGTTCTCCTGTCACCTGACCTCCAAGGACCTTAGAAAGCCAGAGATTTAAGTGTGTTACCCCTGGTAGAAGTGACCCCAGAGAACTGACCTCATGCTCTGGGCAAGTAGTTGGACTGTGGTCTCTCAGCCAACCCTCTGTCATCACAGGACGGCTGCACAGCCTCAGACCTGTGTAGTTTTTGCTTTGATGACAGAGGAGCCAGGAATTGGGAGCCCCTCATGGAAGGGAGGAAAGGTTGATGGGCACCATCACCAGGATAAGTATAGAGCCTCCCAAGCCAGGGTTGGGGCTGCGGAGAAAGCCGTGTGTGGACATCTGCTGCATTCCATAGGAACAGAAAGGGGCCCCCACTACAGTTCTGGGGTGTTCTGAAACTTCAGAACTTACTCCTCTGTTGTTGTATCCCAATGACTACAGATTTTACTCCTAAGAAGCAAAAGTGGCCACTCAGCTATATTCATCCCCACAATCTGGCTACCATGAGAAAGTCCTTGGTCCATCTCTTGTAAATGTCTCTTTGCAGGACAGAGGCCACTGAAGGAACCCTTAACATTATAAGTGAAGTGGCCACTCAAAAGTAGTTCAAGGGATAATTCTTGAAAATATTTCCAGGACAGAGACAGGGGTCATGTGATGGAGGCAGGAAAAGGCTGCTGAGAATATCAATAGCTAAATCTACGCTCTCCCCAGTCCACATTTGGAGCCACCCTCTTTCCTATGGCCCAGTGCCTTTATGCTCCCACAGGCATCACTATTTCAGTTCACTAGAGTGGACTGTCAGGCAGAATGAGAAGACAAAAATTATAACCCTGATAGTGAACACAATTTAATTTTCATTGACAATTATAATTTAATTTAAATATGGATAAAGTTTGGTTACAGCCTGACTGATTTATCTTGAAAGATATCTAGCAAAAGGTATTTAATGTTAGATATTAATTGAATGAGAAATGTATCTAAAATTAAAATGAAATTCACAGGGAAAATAGCATTCAGTTTGCATCAATTCTCCCTACCCAAAATATAGACATGATCAGGTCAGTTCCATTACATGAGATGTACCCAGCACTATCATCAACCTCAAAAGCAGCACACATACCAAAGTCATCTTCATCAAGCCCATCTATTATCATGCATGCTTGCAGAACTTCATTTCGAGTCCAAGCAGATGAACGACTCCTCCCTTGGTGTTTTCATGGTCTTCAAATAAAAAGCACACATTCCCTGGATTTTGATGGAAGGTCATGCCTTTTGTAATGTGCTTATTGTGACTCTTGGCCTTCCAATTGTTGTACTTTCCTTCTCCATATTTGCCCCTCAATCGGGTATTCATTTGGCTCTCCTCCTCTCTTGCCCAGGGCCCTATGTTACTTCCTGGGTATCAGTGAGTCTCTCAAGAGTCCTCATCTCCGCTGACTTTACGCTTCCATATGTTTTACACACAGCCCATTCTGAATGTCCAGCATCCTTAACTCAGTCACTACCCCAACAGCAAGTGCTGATCACATCTGGTGCTTGATTTTCCTAAGGGAACATTACAGAAAAAAGTAGATGGGCAAAGAACCATGGACTTTGTGGGTAGTCATTTACATTGCAGTACTTATCTCATGGAAGCAGGCTCCCTATTTACTTGACTGCCTGTGCAGTTAGATAGTCAATTTCTATAGGTCAGGTGATGTGTCATATTTAACTCTACCTTCCACCACAATGCATGGAGCATGACATATTTTGAGCACACATGTAGGCCTGGGTGGGAGGTGTACAAGTGAGGACCAGGGCTTCCTGTGTCAAACATGCCATCCTGTTTCTGGGAAGACGGTGAAGGCCTGGACCTGGGCTGTGGTGTTTGGTGCTGTCACCTCCCCGAGCAACCCATTCATGCTGTCCCTCACAATGTAGCAGCTCTGTCTTGGGCTTCCCAGACCATGGACTTTTTCAAATAAGCTTTCTCTTGCTGCCATGAAATCAGATGGATGTCAAGCTGTAGACAGGACCTGGAGCTGGAAGACCTAGGAAGACAAACCCAGGCTTCCATCAGGGGAGAAGGAAGCAGAGGGTCTGGGATGGAGGTAGCAGAAAGAGTGTGGGATTAATGGGCACCCTTCCGGGATGTTTCAGGTGTCCTGTGACTGTGAAGGTCATGAGTCTTCAGCACACTCTCATCTTCTTCCTATATGTGTTCTGAGAGATGCACTGATCTCACCAGACATCATCAATGAAGCTTTACCCAAACAAGTTTATTCTCCTCTGTGATTACATGGAGATAGGACACCTTAGGTGCTCAATTAGAAAAGACCTAGTATCATTTTGTAGCAGGTGACCAAAGAGAAAAGAGCATCTTTCCAGGATAAACTAACTCCAAATTGATTTTCATTTTCTCCCTATATTTCTTAGTGCAGAAGTACACCCATCAGAGAAGAGACATTACAAAGATTCATTTGCATTATTGCATTCTCTCTAGAGTCATTGATGCTTTGTGAGATTTCGTGTCAGCAAAACCAGCAGCAGGGATAGCCTCCAAAGGCTCCTAGATTTACCCACCCAGTCCAAGCCCCATGTCCACCTCTAGTCTTCTCCTGCTATGGCTACAGCTCCAGGGGTTGCTTTTACTCTTAGGGGGTAGCTGCTGCCTGAGCCACCACAGGTGCTGTCTCTTCCACTGGCACAGGCATTAGACACATGACTGCTGTGAGTTTACCCACTGGCAGCTGCAGCTGTTGAAGGGCTTTGGCTGCTGCTGCTGACCTTGGCAGTGCATTGAGATAAGCAGTTTTAGAGGAATCAGAGACCCTAAGTGCCCAGGATTAACCTCAGTCTGATGTACCCACTCCTAACCTCCTGCCTACGGTCTGAGCTCCTGAGTTCATCCTAATGAGGGCTGTCAGTGATCTCCAGCAGTCTCCCTGGGTGTCCCTCATGGTTGTCTCCACACCCATGTTCTGGTCAGTGCTTAGCAGCACTTATGTCTCACTCTGTAAAAAATAAAGCTTCCCTTTCCCACCTACACTTCTATATTGCCCCTCCCAAGGCTGCTCCATTGCTGTCTCACTCCTTATCTCCCAGATTGAATGTTTCACAGGATGAGAAGAATGAGAGGCAACACTTCTCTCCACTCATAGGGAGACCATGAGGACTTTATGTGTTGCTGCTAGAAAGAGGCTGCAGAAGGCCACACTGCTGCAGGGAGGAACATTCACCTTATTTTTCTACGGAAGATCTGGGTGTTGAGGAGGTAGGAAGGGATCCTTGAAAGGTGAATAGTTGATGGGTGCAAGGAGAGAGATGGAGATGGTTGCAGAGGTACACACTGAGAGGAACTTAGGGGAAGCAAGAAGAATAAAAACCTGATCATTGCAGGAGTTGTAAACTGGATATATTCATAGGGCCAATGACTTGTATACTACTCATGATGTGCCAGTGGCTTGACATACAGTAAATAATTTAATCCTCACTGCAGTCCTTCCAGTTAGGTACAACCCTTGTCCCATTTTACAGATGAGAATCATCATGGAATGAGTGTCCAGGGTCTCCCAACAGCCGCCATGAAAACCTTGGCAGTTTTGCTGAGAAGCCTATGCTCCTGATGGCTGTGGTGTTTGGAGTTCTTCTAAAATGTTTTAAGAGATGTGAGTAAACAGTGGATTTGTTTGGTAATTATTTTAGTCCACAGTATTTTGTTGTTTGAATTATACATCACTAAACCACCAAACCATATGAATCACACTTCTAAGGAGTTCATCTCCTAGAGTTTGGACTCAGAGTAGTATTCAGCTGCACCACAGGATTAAAATCATTATTCTTGATGTGCATTAAAAGAACAATTCACTTTCACTACCAATTTTGAGAATGTTAATGAACTGGAGAAAGACTCAGTAAAAATTCAAGCCTTGGTGCTCATCAGGAAAATACTAGTAATCCAAGGAGGTCTCATAAACTGAGCCAAAGTGAAAGAGCAGATCTTAAGAGTAGTTTAGGGCTAGATACAACAGAGAAATTAACGTATCCGGTAATAGGTGAATATATTAAATTTTAGAAGCTTTTTTTCCAAACTCTTGGGAAATAGGGAAATGTAAATTACTCCCCTTTTCTGTGTTCATAGACATTCATTTTCTTAACCCATTGGGGTGAAAAAGGTACCCAAACAGATCCTATGAGGAAGTTGATGTCAGAACTGCTCTGATGAGTTTAGATCAACTGCCCAGCTCAACTCCTCTTAGTTGCCACGCCTGGATTTATTGCTCTTGGATGGATACAGGCTCCACATCTTACTCATTCCATTAACTGTCCCAAGTGACAGCAGGTGACACCATCTGGATTCATCATTTACTCAGGCTGGATTCATCATTTAGTCATTCAACTGGCTAAGAAAGATTTCTTTAAGAAGTTACCACAGCTGTAGGACTTATAAAAGCCTATTATATACACTTTTGATTCACTTCTACAACCACTTGCTACTCAAAAATTGAGCAATTCTTGAATAAAATCAGCCTAGGAGACGTAAAGAATTTTGTGTTATGACTTGTAGACCAAGTCCAACACCCATTCATTCATAATTTATCTGCTCATAGTTATGTGGCACTGGTCTAGGTACTTGGATCAGTTTGAAACAAGACGGAGTCCCCTCTCAGGGAGCTTATGTTCCAGTGGGTCCATTAGAGATGTTTTCCGATTTCCTTGCCTGACAGCACATTTAGACAAAGGTGGTTCTATATTCAGTTGAATTCCCACTCTGGAGCACTTGACAGATGCTAGTAAAGGGTGGCTAAATCCAGTGAAGGCATCCACCATGGGCAAACTTTTGAGAACTTTTTGGGTATCATTGCTTGGGTGAATACAAACTTTTTGGGTATCATTGCTTGGGTGAATACAAAAAGGGCATTCAATGTCTGGTTGCTTCCACACCGAAGGTAGGAGCTTAGTGAGGCAAGGGGTAGGTGGTTGATTCCAATGGTGAAATGTTTGTTTACAGTTAAAAGGTCCTTGTCCCTTCCCAGTGCCTTTCTCATTTCCCAGTTCTCAGTGAACAACCCCATTCACCCAGGTATCTTGAAATTGCTTCTGTCTGGTACTTGGCTATAATGTATGGACCACATTAAAAAAATGGTCACATCTATATCCTTCCCTGTATCAGGATACTCAGACACATTTAATGCAATAATAATGTTTTATCAAAATCTTGTAATTTTAGGATATGTTTGAAACTTACTTGTGTATTCCATTTTTATATACTTTTAATATATCATGATTCAGGATAAAATATATATCTATTGTTATAATAAATGCATTGGAAAAATACTATAGAGTTTAGTGCTCTCTCTACAACCTTGGTCCACTTCGTGTCTGGTGCTCACGGTGATCATATTAACCTCATTATAATCACACCCATCAATTACCATTTCTGTGTGAACAAATCTCTCTTAGTCATCCCATCCAATTCCCTGGGTCTCTTAGAATCAATACTACAGTCACTAAGATCCTGACACAAGGTTACTTAAACGTATGTTAATCCGTGATGCATATTACCGAAGCCATTGTAGATTTCTTATACTTGTCTCTGAATTTACCTGTGATATCCCTGGGTCATTTTGCCTTCATATAAACAGATTCGTTTTGCCTCAGACATCTCTACCTTAATACAGCTATTAGGAGAAGCAGGGAAAGATTAAAATCTGGAAGTTCCTGTCTCCAAAACAGATGCTCTTAATGAGAAAATTATTCTACCTTTGAGATTGTACATGTCCCCAGTGCTCCCCTCAGCCCCGTTCTACCTCGACCTCAGCATTGTCTCTTTCTCCTGGGCACCTCCTTGATGTTTCTTGGGTCCACAAATTTCTCTTAGTTGCCATGCCTGGGCTTACTGCCCTTGGATGGATACAGGCTCCACATCTTACTCATCCCATCAACAATCCCAAGTGACAGCAGGTGACACTATCTGGATTCATCATTTATTCAGAGTCACTACAGAACCAAAAGGGACTAATGCCCCAAAACCATGACTTCAGGCCTGGGGAACCCCACACACTGTATTCCAGCACCCCCGCCTGGCTCAGGCTTAGTTTCCTACTTATCTGTCAGTCTCACTACTCCATCAGCCTAAGAGGTAGGGATGGTGTCTTCTTCAGTCTTGAATATGCTTTGCCCAGCACAGTGTCACCATCTCAACATAACTTGTTTAAAGAAGGAATGATGTTAATGAATGAAAAATAAAGAATTGGAGACCTACAGAAAGACTGAGGCACAGATATGTGAATAGTCATGGGGTTTTTTGAATCCCCACTCTCCTCAAAACTCTTGACACTTGCCATGGAGATGCAGAGGCCTTGGGGCTACAAAGGCAAAGAAACTGACTCCTAAACAAGACCCACACTCTCACCCCTCCCAATCCCACCACCCATTTGCTGCCTGAAAACAAAATAGAAAAGAGCTCCAAGGTTTGCTCAGTCCTCACTTGAATCAGGATACCTCAACCCAAGCTACTTTCTATTTCCTGCTCTCCTCTGCTCGGAAATTTTTCCTAAGTTGTGGATTCAAAGACACATATGCTTTGAAACAAGTATAAAAAGATCCAATTTAAAAAATTAATACAATTACCTATTATTATCTCTCTTTTTACTTCATCTATAGTCATTATACTTTTCCCAAGACATCCTGGAAGTAAAACTAGGAGGAGCTTCAAGCCTCTCCCAATGTCCCTCAAAGTGGGTACTCAAACATGCTCCTCAGTGTCCACTGCAGTCTCTTCCCACTGAGCCTCGGCTCTGGGGGCTGTCATAGCCTCAGCTCTGGAGAACGCTCCATCACAGGCTTTACACATCCCACTAGGCACAGCATCAGCCCTCTGGATGCTGTCACTCATGCAGTGACCAGGGCACTGAAAACCACAGTGGAGCAGGGCTGGATGATCCAGTGAAGCAAAGAGACAAGCCTCTTCCCAGTGTGGTGCTTTTCCTCCTCCCTCACCTCTGCACCTCCTTGGTGGAGAAGTCCCATGTAACATTAGTAAAGATGATAAGGATGGGAATGCCCTTGTAGAATTTACTCTTAATAGTCTGAAAATTGGGCATGCACCATATATTCTAATCTTTTGTGTTTCAAAGCCATTTGCATCAACAAATGTTTGGTTTCTAACTCAGTGTATCCTTGTCTTAGTAATCCCTTCTTAGGTCTTATTTCTAGAAAGATCCTCACTCAACAGAATGCCCAGGTGTAGTTGCAGCCAGAACACTCTTGTTTTGTCCACTCCAGATTTTCTCTGTCAAATATCATTGAGCTCTTTCAATGCTTCCATTCACTTTTCCCCTAACCACTCTGCTGAAGTTTTGCATTCCACAATGAACAAACCTGTGTCCATTCTAAGCTCCCTGGAGATGAGACCTCCCTCAGAGTCAAAGTATATTCATTGAGCACACAGTATCTGTCACTAAAGTGATGCAGCCACCTGGGACCTAGCACAGATCCTTCATGCTTCTAGTATGTCCAATACACTCCCTACATTCAGGATAGGCAGAACATTGAGAGAAAACATGGTAAAAGATAATTGCAGCAAAGAATTGGCAAAAGGGATGGCAATTGTTGAAGAAAAGGAATTTGGCAAGGTCATATTGGTCAGGGTCTTCTATTGCCTCCCAGAGAGTTTTCCTTTTTCCCCATGGACTACAGGTAAGTAGCACATGAATATTCTCACCATCCAACACCCAGCTCCCTGTCCTCCCTCTTGATCTTCCAAGATACTCCTATTCCTGAAAGATTTCCTCCCTGACCTTCCAAACCCCATCACATCTCCAGTAACTACCCAGTTTCTACTTCCAATTGCCTTTACAGTACCTGTGTGTGGTCATTATGAAGCTTCCACCCAACATTCCTGAACTTGCTTCTCGTTTGCCCTCGGGGACCTGGAATCTTGGCATTTATTGATTTGATTGATGCTAGAAAGGGTGGGAGCATCCAAAACTGCCCCCTTCTTATAAAACCCAAGAGCCTATGAACTTGTGTATTGAACAGTCTAAAGTCAGTACAACAAAACAGGAAGCATTGTCTTTTCTGGTCATTGTTTTTTCCTATGCTGTGTTGAATCTCTCTTGAAAATACCTCAGGGAAATTTCACATTTCGTCAGTCACTTCCATGGATATTAAAGTCCAGACCAGCTAAATTTAATTCTGAACAAAACTTGAAACTCAAATTCTCCCTTGCACCCAAGCATTGCCCAGGTATCTCCCAGGAGACTGGAGTTGGAAGGGGAATATGATGGGCTCTTTCTCTCATTCACTACCACCTCTCCATCTTTTTCCTGAGTACCCCTTCCTCCTCCTTTGTATTGGGAGATGGAAAAGGGGAGGGGAAATCAGTATACATATGACTGTACCACTAGCTTCCTCTATTGGCAGGTTCTGCAGGAGGGCTATCTCTGCTCCCTCTGTGTGGCAGGTTCTGCAGGAGGGCTGTCTTATAGGGTGCTTCTGTGAGTGCTTCTGGAGCATCTTGAAGGATTTTCCTCACAGCATGCTTTCCGGACATGGGATGAGCAGTCAGATTTAACCCTTCAGGTACTGCCTAAGCTCCTACCTTCATTGTCACCAGCCATAGCTTCTCGATAATGAGGTCTCTCTGCCCAACAGAAAACCATCCTGAGCACAATACTAGCAAGACTGTGGAAGCTGGTCTTCCTTCTTAGATGTCATCTGCTGTTATGTCTCAACGTCCTGTTCTATCTCTTCAGTTCTTTTTCTTTATTCAACAATAGACTCAGAGGTTAGAACATCAAGTCTACTACCATAGCAGATATTCTGCTGAGGGATAAAGGAATAAAGGAATCTCTTGAAGGAATCTCTAACATCTACAAGCTGTCATTGTGAATCCTGCCCTTTCAATTGACCTCTGTTGTAGGAGGACAACCAGTTTTCCTCCCCTGTACAAGATTAGGGGGAGACTACAACATTGTCTTTCAGGACAATAACTTCCCTATCTAAAAAATTCTCACCAAAGTTCAGTCTTCCAAATATATAGCTGAACCAGAGAAATAGAGTTCCATTTTTTTTTTCTTAGCAAGTCCTGCAGAGATTTTCAGCAGCTTATCCTAAGGTTACTTTAGTATATGGGGATAAGAGGCATCTATTATTTTCATCTTTTGACTTCAGTCAACATCCTAATACAAGAAGAAAATTTGAGTCCAACATCTTCTTACACACTGGGTCCTACCAGAGCTTTCTCAGGAAAATAGAGAGAGGTGTAAATATCTCAAAATACCACTTAATCTGAGGGGAAAATTCAAATTCATATAAGAAACTTAAGTATGTTGGAGATATGTGGCACTTTCTGGCTACTGCTTCCCATTTTCCTTAAGAATGACTTAGCTGCTTGCCATGGAATGTAATAGTCACAGTCATAGCAGGAACAGAATGGAGAAGGAACTGTGAGTTTTAAGCAAAGGGAGAAGAATTCTGTTTGTTTACTCATCCTTCATTGCTGATGTGAAATGTCCAAAATGCACTCCAGGGAGCTAAACCTGAGGTCCTGCAGTGCCTGTTCCCATAGTATCAGTTGGAATGACTAAGTCATGAAATTCTTCCTGGATTCATCCAGCCAGAGCAGTCTCTGTATTTCCTTGATGTCTTTGGACCACAGGAAGCCAAGGCTCCTCAGGATGGGACTCCTGGGACTTATCATTCTCAGGGAGGTGGCCTTGTGCTGTAGGGGAAGTGACCAGATCATGATCTTATAGCTACTGTTTGTCAGCACAGGACAAATCCTGTGCATGTGAGGACTGTGGACACCTGATTTCAGAAGGAGGACAGCCAAAATTGACAAATGGGATCTAATTAAACTAAAGAGCTTCTGCACAGCAAAAGAAACTACCATCCGAGTGAACAGGCAACCTACAGAATGGGAGAAAATTTTTGCAACCTACTCATCTGACAAAGGGCTAATATTCAAAATCTACAAAGAACTCAAACAAATATACAAGAAAAAAAAAACAACCCCATCAAAAAGTGGGCAAAGGATATGAACAGACATTTCTCAAAAGAAGACATTCATACAGCCAACAGACACATGAAAAAATGCTCATCATCACTCGCCATCAGAGAAATGCAAATCAAAACCACAATGAGATACCATCTCACACCAGTTAGAATGGCAATCATTAAGAAGTCAGGAAACAACAGGTGTTGGAGAGGATGTGGAGAAATAGGAACACTTTTACACTGTTGGTGGGATTGTAAACTAGTTCAACCATTATGGAAAACAGTATGGCAATTCCTCAAGGATCTAGAACTAGATGTACCATATGACCCAGCCATCCCACTACTGGGTATATACCCAAAGGATTATAAATTATTCTACTACAAAGACACATGCACACGTATGTTTATTGCGGCACTATTCACAATAGCAAAGACTTGGAATCAACCCAAATGTCCATCTGTGACAGACTGGATTAAGAAAATGTGGCACATATACACCATGGAATACTATGCAGCCATAAAAAAGGATGAGTTTGCGTCCTTTGTAGGGACATGGATGCAGCTGGAAACCATCATTCTTAGCAAACTATCACAAGAACAGAAAACCAAACACCACATGTTCTCACTCATAGGTGGGAACTGAACAATGAGATCACTTGGACTCGGGAAGGGGAACATCACACACTGGGGCCTATCATGGGGAGGGGGGAGGGGGGAGGGATTGCATTGGGGAGTTATACATGATATAAATGATGACTTGATGGGTGCTGACGAGTTGATGGGTGCAGCACACCAACATGGGACAAGTATACATATGTAACAAACCTGCACATTATGCACATGTACCCTAGAACTTAAAGTATAATAATAATAAAAAAAAATGGGCAAAAGACCTGAATAGACATTTCTCAAAAGAGGATACACAAATGTCAAACAGGCATGTGAAATGGTACTCATCAGTGCTTGTCAGAGAAATGCAAATTAAAACTGCAATGAGATATAATCTCACCCCAGTAAAAATTACTTTTATCCAAAAGACAGGCAATAATGAATGCTGGAGAGGATGTAGAGAAAAGGGAACACTACTGTTGGGAATGTAAATTAGTACAGCCACTATGGAGAACAATATGGAGGTTCCTCAAAAAGCTAAAGATATGACTACCATATGATCCAGCAATCCCACTGCTAGGCATTTCTCCAAGGGAAATGAAATCAGCATGCTGAAGATATATCGGTGCTTTTATATTTATTGCAGTACTAATCACAATAGCCAAAAATTGGAAACAACCTAAGTGTCTGTCAACAGATGAATGGATAAAGAAAATGTGGTACATATATACAATGGAGTATTATTCAGCCATAAAAAGAATGAGATCCTGTCATTTACAACAACATGGATGGAACTGGAAGACGTTATGCTAAGTGAAATAAGCCAGGCACAGAAAGACAAACTTCTCATGTTTTCACTCATTTGTGGAATGTAAAAATTCAAGCGATTGAACTCATGGACATTTTATATACCATTAGATGTAAAAGAAGAGAAGACTTGCTTTTGGAAATGGAAGAGTAGGTTACTTTATACAAAATTTCCACAGAGAATAACTGTAAAAGCTAGAAAAGACAAAATAAAATACCTGTCTAAATATGTCATCAACCTATCAATTCAGTGAAGATTTTTGGAACCAAATTCTAAAAAGTAGAGACGCCAAAAGACAGCCTAGAATGTAACACAACTTTTGTCTTGATACATTTGCCAATTCTGAAAAGCTGTAGCTGGAAGTTGAGAATATGAGTACATCTTTCAGAAAATTCATCGGGGTCAGGGAGGAGGGAGGACAAAAATTAGAACTCAGGGCTGTCAAGACGGAGGGGTTCTGGTAAACACTCCAGGATTCGGTTGGAGCCAGAAGGGCTATAAACTATGAATGAGGAGAATCAGAAATAGAGCATCCTAGCAGGGTACAGTAGCTTATGCCTGCAATCCTAGCACTTTGGAGGCAAAGGTGAGAGGGTCACTTGAGCGCGGGAGTTGGAGTCTAGCAACATGGTGAAACCCCGTTTCTACTAAAAACACAAGAATTAGCTGCAAAAATTAGCCGGGTGTGGTGATGTGTGCCTGTGGTCCCAACTACTTGGGAGGCTGAGGCAGGAGAATCATTTGAGCCTGGGAGGTGGAGGTTACAGTGAGCCGAGATCACAACACTGCACTCCAGCCTGGGTGACAGAGCAAGACTGTCTCAAAATAAATAAATAAATAAATAAAAATAAAAAATAAAAAAAAATCCTGCAATTCTGCAAAGAGACTGAAGCCAGCCTTTGAATGATCTTAGTCCCTGATCAGATTAATATTACTTGGGAGTGTTAGTGCGCCTAGCCTAGATACTTGCTAGAAAGAAAATAAAATCAACATTTAGAGACTAAATGACTTCTATAAATTTTTCACATAGAGCTCTATAATTAATGAAAAAAATAACCAAATATGTTTTTTAAAATTTGACTACGAAAAATAAGAGAAAACAAGCAATGCAAACAGACCACAGGATATCTAGCTAGTATAGTTATGAGATACAGATTTGAAAATATCTGTGATTTGTATGCTGAATAAATTAAAAGGCAAGGTGGAAAACTTGCCCAGAGATCTAGAAATTCTAAAGGTAACAACATGGAAGTCTGGACCTGAAAAATTAATAATCAAAATTAAGAACTGGGTAGAGAGGTTAAATAACAGACTGAGCACTACAGAAGAGATAATTAGCAACTGTTAGATTGGACAGAAGAAAATATTGAAGCAAGGGAAGACAAACACTGGAAAATACAAAAAAAGCATACAAAATATATATGGACTATAGTGAAAGGTCTAATATCTAGATAATAATACTTGGAATCCCAGAAGAAGAGAGACAACAGAAATAAGCAGTATATGAAGAGATAATCCCTTTAAATTTTGACAAACTGACCAAAGATATCAAACCACAGGTTCAAGAATGATTAGGCATCCCATGGACAAATTTCTTCTACTATTAGTGCTTGGGGATCCACCTGAGGCCTGGTGTTTCCTGTACTCCTTCTTGTCAAGCTCTGAACTCCTTCCTGGTGAGATGCTGAAATCTTGATTGGCCTCTCAGCTTCTTAGCCACCGCTTTCACTTTCAGCATTCACAAATGGCTGCATGTCCCAAATACCTGGCCCACCCTGCTTGAATCCCCTCTGTTTCCAGGTCTTGCCATCAATCTCTTTTCACTGCCTTGGAATAGGCTTGTGAGATGAAATATAAGATCCCCAGTTAAGTTTAAACAAAAGATAAACAACAAATACATTTTTAGTGTAAGCATATACTATATAGTATTGGAGATTTATATTAAAAAGCTATTGTTTATCTGAAATTTACATTTAATTGGGTGTCCTGTATGTTTATTTGCTAAATCCAGCAATCTACCTTAGTGCCTCTTCTGTGCCTTCAAAGGAGTTTAGAAACATATTGTCCACATTTGTTAGCTGTTCTTACTGGGAAGCTAAAACAACCTAGTTGGCTATTGCTGGGAGAGAAATTGCTGAGTTTTAAAAGATAACTTAATTGAAGTATTACATGCATAAAGCAAAGCACACAATCATTGTATACAGCTTGATGCTCTTTTCAAAAAGGTAACACACTTATGTAACAACACCCAGATCAAGAAGGAAATGATTACCAGCATTATAGAAGCTCTCCTTGCTCCGCTTTCAAATTACCATGATTCCCATCCACACCAAAGGTAACTGTTATCCTGATTTTTAACAGTATGGCTTAATTTTGCTTGTTTTTGAACTTTATAGAAATGAAACCATATGCTAAGTGCTCTTTTGCACCTGGTTTCTTTGCTCAGCATTATGTTTATGAGACTCATCCATAGAATTGTGTGAAGTTACAGTTTGTCAATTTTTATAGTGATATAGTGTTTAACTGGGTAAGCATTCCACACTTAATTCTCTGATTAAAGGACATTTGGTCAGGTTTCAGTTTTTTGTTTATTACAAGTAGTTCTGCCATGACGATTCTTAAATATGCCTTTGGTGCACATACGTGTGGATTTTGGAGGATTATATTGTGGAATAGGTCACAAGTTGTGCATATGCTCAGTTTTAGTAGACACTACCAAGTAATTTTTTAAAGAGTCTGTATGATAGTTACTGCTCTGTATTCTTGGAAATCCTTGGCATCATTTGTGTCATCATGTTACCCATTCTTAGTGTTTGTCTCAATGGTAGCCAGAATCTGCCTTGCATCCATGATGGGTCTTGGGCAGGAGAGAGGTGGCATAGGCTGTTCTCATTGAAAAGGTACTCTTTCTTATTAGCCAACTCCCTTCAGTCCTACATAGACTGTCTTGGGTTATCTTACTATATACTCCCACAGTCCACATTTTGTAGTAATTTCTTGCATAATTGGCTGCTTTAGCCATGAATTTATTACCTCCATGAGCATACAGACTAAAATTGTTTTGTTTATCTGCAATAGTTTAAATGTTCCCTCCAATACTCACATTGAAATTTGGTTGCCATTGTAACAGTGTTGAAAATTTGGGCCTTTCAGAGGTGATTGGGCCATGAGGGCTCCACCGTCATGAGTGGATTGGTGCCATTGTCATGGGAGTGGGCTAGTTGTTGCAGGAGTGGGTTCCTGATAAAGGAATAAATTCGGTCCCCATTTTCTCTCTGTCTCATATATTCACTTGGCCTTCTGCCTTCTGCCACAGAATAACCCTTACCAGATACTAGCTCCGTGCTCTTGGACTTCCCAGCTTCCAGAACTGTAAGCCAAATAAACTATTATGTTTAAATTATCCAGTCTTCTTTTTTTTCCTAACTTTTATTTTAGGTTTAGGAGTATATGTGCAGGATTGTTATATAGGCAGATTGCATGTTGTGGGGGTTTGGTGTACAGATTATTTAGTCACCCAGGTAATAAGTATAGTAGCTGAGAGGTACTTTTTTTGATTCTTTCTCTTCTCCCAGTCTCCATCCTCAAGTAGGCTCTGGTGTCTGTTGTTGCCCTCTTTGTGTCCATGTGTTCTCATTGTTTAGCTCCCACTTACAAGTGAGACACACAATAAATTAATCAGTGCTTGGTACTCTGTCATGACAGCAGAAAATAGACTAAGAAATCACTCTAATAATTTCTGGCATAAATTTGACACTCAATAAGTAACTATCAATGAACAAATGGATGACATTTTGTTGTGAATCCCCCCCTAAAATTTTTTAGAAATATATTTACTATTTAAAGCAGCTGCCCCCTTACGTTGATGATATTTAAGATGACAAAGCTGGTGATATTGACAAAAACCCCGTGTCTAGGTGCCATCTTATGATGTGGTTGTGGGATTAGAGTGTTTAATTGGCAATCTTAACAACAGAAATGTCCATTTTCCTTTATATCTTCCTCTTTTTTTTTGCCCCATTAGCAAAACGCTAAGAATTAGTATGAGTGTCTCCCATGTATGGTCCACTGTACGTTACTGAAGAGAAGCTTCTGAAGGAACTCATGGCAACCAATTGACCAATCAGCATATCTTTTCCTTGGCTCTGTACTCAGGTCTGTGCTAGAGCTGGGTGACAGAAACAGTTTAGTGGGTCTTGATTTCTGCCTTCAGTGAGCTTTGACTAACTGGAGACAGTAAATTTTTATTTAATTGAAATTTAAAGGGAGGAAGGTTTTCAAGGCCCAAGGATAGCATGAGTTTGTACCTGAAGGCAGTAGGATGAAAGGTGTGCTCTGGTACCAATAAGCAGCGGTGTCAATAACAGCATCGGGGTGGCAGGATATGTGGGGGTGATTATTAATCTATTCTTTCTATATTCCCATAGTTTCTAAATTATTTTTACAATTTTAAAGTTGATTGAAAAGAATCCTAAATGGTTACTGTTGCAGTATGGAAGGTTTTTTTTTTTTTTTTTATTTTGGTTGGAGTAAGCTCATATGCAGAATGGCCACCCAACCAGTTATTTTTCTAGTTCAGGAGATTGGCAAAGGCCAGTCTGTGGCATGTGCAGTGGCATAGGGAGGAGCAGATAGCTGTATCACATGCAGAGTCACTCTGTTATCAGAATCTCAGTCCAATCTGGGTCTGGAATTTTCTCTACATAGACTCTTCTCAGTTTGACACTAGGGAAAGTTGTCTTTATTTCCCTGTTGGTACTTGAGCCATTTCCCCAACATTTTCCTGAGTCACAGGCCCTCTGATGGCCAGAGGATTAAGCTTGGAAAGGAAGCAGATATTCTGGATGGATCTTGAGGGCTGTGGGTGTTCTAAAAATGTATTCTCAGCTCTCACCTGTTCTTGGACCCTGGCAAGCAAGAAAAGCAACAAGGGTAATGGCCTTCAGCTATGGCCTCCTGTGGTGGGTATGATTGTTGAGTAAGTCCAAATGGAAACAAGACATTGGTTCAGCTTCCTAGTCTAGACTTTCTGGCAACCCAGACTAGCTTTTCACAGCAAAACATCAGCAGCAACAACAACAAATAATTATACAGGCTTCATTTTAGGACAGTCTCTGCTGTTAGCATGTTACATATATTAACCCATTTAACTCACAACAACTCTTCAACGAAGACATTATTATTATCTTTCCATTTTACAGATGAGTAATCTCAGGCTCAGAGAGGTTCACACAGCTAATAAGTGGCAGGACTGGAATTCAAACCCAAGAAGTTTGGTTCAAAGTCTATGCTCTTAACTACCAGATAATAGGCCAGACTAGACAGAGACACATAGGCATCTGGATGAACTCATTTTACGGGTAATTTCAATCTGGTATTGTGTAAATATATATTCAACAGAGATTGAGAAGAGAGATTGAGCTCTGTAATAGGAGAAGGTTTAAGCAAAAAGATGTATCACCAGTTGGCAAAATAAAATTCTACAGTTAACTGGATTTACTCTATAGGCATATTTCGAAGATACGGTGGGTTCAGTTCCAGACCACTGCAATAAAGCAAATATTGCAATAAACCAAGTCAAATGAATTTTTTGGTTTCTCAGTGCATGTGAAAGTTATGTTCACACTATACTACAGTCTATTAAGTGTGCAATAGCATTACATTTAAGAAATAATGTGGATATCTTAATTAAAAATACTTCATTTCTAAAAAAACACTATAACGTGAGCCTTCAGTGAGTTATAATATTTTTGCTGATGGAGGGTCTTGTCTTGATGTTGATGGCTTCTGACTGATCAGGGTGGTGGCTGCCAAAGGTGGGGTGATTGTGACAATTTTCTATAATAAGACAACAGTGACATTTGCTGCATAGATCGACTCTTTCTTTCACAAAAGATTTCTCTGTAGCATGTGATGCTGTTTGATAACATTTTACTTACAGTGGAACTTCTTTCAAAATTTGAGTCAAACCTCTCAAACCTTGCTGCTGCTTTATCACAAAGTTCATGTAATATTTTGAATCCTTTGTTGTCATTCAGTAATGTTAACAGTATCTTCACCAGGAGTAGATTCCATGTCAAGAAACCACTTTATTTGTTCATCCATAAGAAGCAACTCCACATCCATCCAAGTTTTATATAAGATTGCAGCAATTCAGTCCCGTCTTCTGATTCCACTTGTTTTTCTCTTTCTATTTCCATCATGTATACAGTTACTTTCTCCACTGAAGTCTTGAATCCCTCAAAGTTATCCATGAGGGTTGGAATCAAATTTTTCCAAACTCTTGTTCATGTTGTTATTTTGACATTGTCCTATGAATCATGAATTTTCTTAACAGTATCTAGAATGGAGCATCCTTTCTAGAAGGTTTTCAATTGATTTAGCTCAGACCCATCAGAGAAATCGCTGTCTATGGTAGCTATAGCCTTACAAAATATGTTTCTTATATAATAATGATGCTTAAAAACTGAAATTATTTCTTAACAATAGATCAAACCAGCCACAAGATTTCCTTAAGCCAAAACCTATTCCAGAGCAAAGCCCTAACTCTCTTCAATTCCATGAAGGCTGAGAAATGTGAGGAAGCTGCTGAAGAAAAGTTGGAAGCTAACAGAGGTTGGTTCATGACGTTTAAAGAAAGAAGCCATCTTCAAAACCTAAAGTGCAAGGTGAAGCAGCAAGGGCTGATGCAGAAGCTGCAGCAAGTGATCCAGAAGATATAACATGGACTTCATAACAGTTGTTGTCTTAGCAGACATTAAAACAAGATTAATCTTGTACATCTCTATCAGAGCTCTTTGGTGAATAGGTGCATTGTGAATGAGCAGTAATATTTTGAAAGGTATTCTTTGTTCCGAGCAGTAGGCCTCAAAAGTGGGCTTAAAATATTCAGTAAACCATGCTGTAAACACATGTGCTGCCATCCAGGCGTTGTTGTTCCATTGTATAGAGCACAAGTATATTAGATTTAGCATAATTCTTAAGGGCTCCAGGATTTTTGGAATTAAAATGAGCATTGACTTAGATTTAATGTCAACAGTTGCATTAGTTTCTACCACAAGAGTCAGCCTTTCTTTGAGACTTAGCATTGATTTCTCCTCTCTAGCTATCAATGTCCTAGATGACATCTTCTTCCAATACAAGTCTGTTTCATCTACATTAAAAATCTGTTGCTTAGTGTATTCACTTTTATCAATTATCTTAGTTATATCTTCTGGATCACTTGCTGCAGCTTCTGCATCAGCCCTTGCTGCTTCACCTTGCACTTTAGGTTTTGAAGATGGCTTCTTTCTTTAAACGTCATGAACCAACCTCTGTTAGCTTCCAACTTTTCTTCAGGAGCTTCCTCACATTTCTCAGCCTTCATGGAATTGAAGAGAGTTAGGACTTTGCTCTGGAATAGGTTTTGGCTTAAGGAAATCTTGTGGCTGGTTTGATCTATTATCCAGACCATGAAGTATTTATTTATTTATTTATTTATTTACCATATCAGCAATAAGGCAGTTTTGCTTTCTTACACTTATGTGTTCACTGAAGTAGCACTTTTAATTTCCTACAAGAACTTTTCCTTTACAATCACAACTTGGCTAACTGTTTGGACCAAAAGGCATAGCTTGGCTTTCCACATGCCTTTCTCATTAAGCTTAATTATTGCTAGCTTTTATTTAATATGAGAGATTTGTGACTCTTCATTTCGCTTGAAGGCCTAGAGACCATTGTAGGGTTATAAACTAGTCTGATTTCAATACTGTTATGTCTCAAGGAATAGGAATACCCCAGGAGACAGACAGGAGAATGGCCAATAGATGGGGCAGTCAGAACCCACACAACACCTACTGATTAGGATTGCTGTGTTACATTAATGCAGTTCATAGTGCTTCCAAAACAATTACAGTCATTGCTTCAAAGGTCACTGATCATAGATCACCATGACACATATAATAATAATGAAAAAGTTGAAATATTTTGAGAACTTCCAAAATGTGACAAAACGGCACAAAGAACACATGTTCCTAGAGAAATGGCACCGACAGACTTGCTGGACGGAGGGTTTCTGCAGATCTCAATTGTAAAAGAAGCAGTATCTGTGACAAACACTAAAGCTATTTGCAATGACAGGTATGTCTATACTTAGAAGACTGATTATGAAGCTACACTGCCATCAAATAGCATATTTTTACTTTTTATCTGCTTTCCATTTCTTCTGTTACGTAAGCTCACTCCTCCAAACAAGCTCTGCCGAGTACATATTCTTCAGTTTCACTACACTTCTGGTGATATTTTCTTATATTTTATATTAAACACACACACACACACACACACACACACACACACCCTTGGGAAGCTGCCCAGTTACCCACCCCTTAGTCAAGCTCTGCCTTGGCCTCAGGCTCTCTGAAGAGGGCTCACTGATGATTCTGGACTACGCAGGGCTGAGAGAGTGACCAGGACACACTTTAAGTAGGAAACAGGAACTTTATTTTTGCAAAGAAAATGGGAGATAAGCAGAATGTTCTATGTGTGGAAATGCCTGAGTTAGCTTTGAGATCAACCATCCCCAGGATGTCAAAATGAGGGAATGGAAGAATGAGAAGCAAATTGTTTGATGCTTTGGCCCATGTGTACTTCAGAGGTCCTCAAGACCCAAGTCACCAGCAGCTCCCAGAGCTGTGGCAGCAGCTGGAGCCCCATGAAGGCTCACATTCACAGCAATTGGAGCTCTGGGGTCTGTGGCAGTGGGAACTGTGGCACCTGTAGTGGCTCAGGCAGCAGCTACCACCTCCCGAGCTGCAGCAGCCGGCAGAGCTGGAGCTGCAGCAGGAAGAAACTGGGCATAGTGCTGTGCACTGGGATGGACACTTTGGGGGTCATTTCAGAGTACACTTGGAAGGGCACTTGACAGGGGGCTGACACTGCTGCTGGTTCTGCTGGCAAGACATCTGGGCAGGTGTTCAATCAACCTGGAAGAGCATAATGACATGGTATGGATTAGTTAAATCAAGGGGCATGTTTTTTTTACCTCATCTAGAATCACTATGAAGGGCGATAGTAAATGATATTTAGAAAACATGAATAAGTATCCAGAGGAAACATATAAATCTTTCCTCTAATTAAAAGTACATAGATTTAAAATGCAGATGTAGTAAACAACGTCTTATTCTCCTCTATAAAAGGACACAAGGATTTCTCAGTCTTCATAGTCCTGCATGCAGCATTCAAAACTCTCTAAAGTGCCACCAGATTATTATAAAAACAAGCTCCTAAAATAGATGAGGTTGGCACAACTGCCTTTCGGCCCAGGCCAGTTTCCAGAGTGGCAAAGTGCCACTGACATCTTAAATCACAGTGCAATAGTTTCCTCTCCCTCTGAATTTTATTCCTGTTCAGTATCAAATACATAACTGTTTTTCCTAAGACTCTTTACTTCCTCCAATCTCTCTGTTCTTCTCCAACCCCTCTGGTCTCCCAGGTTCTCATTCATCCTGGTCACACACAGGAGCACAGACATGTCCCTAGGGAGTCAGAGCAGATGAGGTGCTGGAGCTGGGTATGTGTCTTTTATAGACCCAGGCTCGGCTCCAGTAAGAGCAGGAAGTGGCTCTTGCCCAACCAGGCACATGCTGGGTGATTTGTGACCTTCTCTTCTCTCCTTGTCCCTGCAATTCAAGGAGGCCTTGGGAGCTCCCAGGGCCCCTGTCTGGGGCTAGGGTCTAGATAGGCTTTATCCAGTTGCACCCTCTTCTAGGCTGGAACTCTGAAGAGTTAGGTTGGGATGCACAGGGAGCCAATGTCTGGATAAATATGCTATTTGTTCTTTGGGAAAACTCAGGTCAAAGTCACAGGCTGTTTTATTTTTTATTTTTATTTTTCATTGTGGAAACATTCCATTCTGATTTTCCCTACACTTGGGGTTTGCCTTTGAGGTCCTGCTTTAGGTACCAGCCATTCCTAGGCTGGTTGTTCTGGAGTTTTGAATTAGGAAGAACCCTCCCTACCCAGCCATCCTTCCTGGGACCTGTCCTTCAGGGTGGACTCTGGGTCTCCGCTTCTCCCTCAGCTGTCCTCTGAAGAGCAGCTGTGCTGTTCTGATTTATTTCAGTTGTGAGGATAGTGATGATTGAGCCTATTTAGTCAAAACAATTAACTCTTTCTTAATTTGGCAAGAGGAAGGCAGGCTATAGAGGTCAGGTCTCTGTAACTATACTCAGGGAACCTGGTGTCAATTCTAGCTCTAACTCATGACCTTTGAAATATCACTCATGTTTCCTAGGCATCTGTGTTCTTTTTTAAATGATCAGTGAGTATCCTAATACTCACTGATTTGAACATTAAGAAATGAAAACATGTAGCATAGGTTTGGTATGTAGAAGATGCTCAATAATGCAAGCTAAAACAAATGAACAGCATCTGGGCCTTATGGGGGCTCTAGAGATGGTCACTTATGGTTGCTAATTTTAAGGAGCTTATTCCTAAACTCTAACAAGTGGCCTGAGAAGGGCTTGCCATGCTGGGAAGCTTCTAAACCTGGAGTCCAGTTATCCCTGGGAATGAGGAACAGGAGATGACACTGACTGAGGGATTGAGTACAGCTTCACATTGAATAATCAAGGAAGAGTTTGGATTAGTCAGATTTTTTCATTGATTGAAGCCTATCATTCTACCACTCATTGTTTAGGGAGCAGAATACAGCTGTGAACTAAATGGCAGTGGCCACTCCCTCAGTGAGGATCCCAAATAAGGAGAAACATATGATATCTAAGTCTCTTTTAGAGGTGCTCTATTCTCAATTTATTTATTACCTATTTTCAGACAAGGTCCCTACCCTCCACAAGCTTTCAGGACAAATGTAAAATAGATCAAAAAATGAACAAAGTGTTTGGTTAAATGGACATTCATTTAGCACACCAGATGAGGTCTGTGGACATCAGTCTGGAATTTGGGATTCGGAGGTGAATCAGACACAACCTCTGACCTTGAGAAGCTCACAGTCCACTAGAATCTCTGAAGCAGTTCTTTGCCTGAGAAAAGCCTATGAGGTCCAAAGCAGGTGGCTCTGAATCTCATCTCCTGAATCATTACTTTGCAATGAGATATGTGGGATACTTCGATTAGTCCAACTTTTTCTTTGGTGTTGTCAGCCTGAGTTTCCCCATTCTCTGTGAAGAGATGTTTGTAGCAACCATGATGGAGTGAGAGGCAGGATTAAAGTGTATGGGCATTTACATGTGGTGTGTGTGTGTGCATCCACGCATGTACACACACACACACACACATATATACTTAATTGGCGGTAGGGTACAAAAGCACAAAAAAGCCAATTCCTCTGGTTTTTGGTGACTGGGGGACAGAGAAGCACTTCATTACACCCACCGGTATCCAATTTTTTTTAGTGTGCCTTCTCACTGTTCCATGAACTGAAATGCGTATGAAACAGCATACTATTTCACAAAGTTGTCACTACTCCGTAAGATTTCTTACTAGTATTGTAAAACATTATAAGATATGTGTGTTTATCTCTACAGTTCTGATCCTATCAGAATGTGAGAGCTGCTGAGTAAAGAAACCCTGTTCTCATCCTCTTGGGTCCCCGTAAAATAGCCCACACATTTTGGTTGTTCAAATAAATAAATAATCATGTTAGATGTATGAATAAATAATGATTAATGCCAGGGTGATGATTTCAGAAGTTTATCTCAAAGTCCCTTTAGACCGGGAATCGATAATCTCCAAGGTGGTATCTCTAAATGTCTCTAGAACCTCTTCATTCATCAGAAGGTCTAGCTAAGACCTCAGATCTACACCCCTCCCCACATTTGTTCTCTTTCCACCATATGATCATTTCTTTGGTCAAGACATTTGATATGTTGGTACAATCTCTGATCTATCCCTTTTCTCCATCATATACACACAAAGGGACATCTAGTCTTATAGATTCTTTCAAAAAAACTCTCTTAAAGTTTTCTATCCTCTCTTTCCTATTTGTCTCATCTAAGCCCCACCTCACAAAGCCTGGCAAGAAAGATGTGACCGCCTATTTCATGAGAAGGGACTGGCACACAGTGACCCGGGCCTTAGAGCCTCAGCCCAGTGACCAGGTTCTTGGGATATCAGGCCATCTGAGGCTTATTGGGAAAGGGTGTGATTTGTTGAAGGCCCACAGGTCTTGGGCCCCAGTGAGAGGCCGGAGTGCTCCTACAGCTCTTTTGGAAGCAGAATGTCAGGAATGCCCCTACATGTTTCTTGGTTATGAGAGATTTTCTCCTGCTCCTTCCACAGACAAGGCTCATCTCTGAGCCCGGCCTGGGGACTCCTCCTATGAAAGGTGTCCCTGGTTCTTCTTCCTCATCATTTTGGACACCTCTGCAGCCTGAGCTAATTCTGAGACTCATCCTGGTAAGTGTGTCTGTGCAAGACCAAAGGACATCTCTGGATTTGGCAGTTTTGTGGTTTTCAGATGTTTATCCTTGCACATGTCTTCTAGGAGCAGAATTGCTGAATCTTGGTGTATTTAGTAGCTAAGAATTTAAATTTATAATAGAGTGCTAATCTGTTTTTCAAAATGATTGAATTTTTATGCCCAATATCCTTAAATAAATTTGAAACAATCTTCTCCTTTATAGTTTTGTACTGTTTGCCTAGAAAAAAATTTTGGCTATTGTTTTCTATGTCTCTTAATAGTACTTTAGTTTCTCTACTAGTTATAAGAGAATTCATGCTTTTTGTCTCTTCTTGTGCTTATTTTACTAGATTATACTTTTTAATGTATGCTTCCCATTTTGTCTAAGCTTTCAACGTTGGCAGTGTATAGTTATTGACAGTATTTTATTTTTATATTTTATTCTCTGCTTTATTATTGTTATGAAGATATGTAACTTTTTAATTTATAATATTTGATGATAATTTATAATATTTTCTCTTTTTTTTTTAACCTAGATTACTCTTGCCACGGTGGGTTTTCTGGGTATTGTTGTTGTTTGTTTGTTTGCCTATTCTGGTGTTGGAACTCCCTTATTTAAAAATATTTCTCATCCTTAAGGATGAAAGTTCCTGCCAAATTTTCATTTTAACTCTTTTCAGACCCCAGGATATGGTGGTCAGTGAGCTACTGAGGAGGCTTAAGTCCCCTCTTGAGTAAAGCCAGGGAAACATAGGGAAATCCTGCTCCTGTGAAGAATTCAGGAACATGGGTGGGGATTAACTTAGTCTGAGTTTTCACATCCTCATCCCTCCTTCTCTGACCCCTAGAAGGTGGTAGATTACAATAGAAAAAGTAGGTAATATTTTTTACTGGGGTGGGGGAAGGAGAAGTACTGAGGTAAAGTCTTCACCTGATGAGCTGGTTTCCTGGTGCTTGGACTATAAAGTGGGGCCTTGACCTCACTGGGGCCTTGACATAGACACTGGAGTATTTCCCTTGTAATTATTTCCAGTCAGAATCTCTAATATTCCCTAGCAGAATATGAATTCACAGGCCTAAATGATAAGATACATAAAGTCACAAGCATTTAAAAAGATTCCATTAGCATCAGAGGTATTAGATATAATTCACCATTTTTAAAAATGAATGCATAAGACTATTTGATATTCTATGAAGTAAATTCTTAATTCATCAGCACTTTTTGCCTGACCAATACTTTTAAAAAATAGTATAAATGCAATGGATATGAAAATAAATTGAATCAAAAGATCCAAAAACGAAATTGACTCAAAAGACAAAACTACTTATGAGATATCCCAGGAATAATAAATACAACTAAATATACAATAAGGGACACACAAGTTAGAAACTATAAAAGAATAACAACAGCAGCAACAACAAAAACCCGTAAAGGATAAGACAGAAAGTAATGAATATAGAAGATACACGATGGAGCTCTAATTTATACATAAGTTGTATACCTGAAGAAGGAAAGGAAGACAATGAATTAGAATAAATACTTCACATTACAATTCAGGGACTTTTATTCTGTGTATGATGGAGTAAAATTATCTTTCCTCCACTCAATGTAACCATAAAAACCTGGGAAAACTGACAGGAGTTAGCTAGCTGGGAGCTAGAAATAGCAGCAGACAGACAGGGGAAGGACATGAGAATTCAAAAAGTAGATCTAAAAGGTGCATAGCTTCCCTTTTCCTCTTTTGGTTTCTCCTGGCCTGAACTTAATGCATTTGGAAACCTGGAAATGAGTGCTGTGGGGCACATAGAGAGCTTTTGAAGAAGTCAGCTAGTTCTGGCTTAAGGAGCAAAAGGGTAAGCCCATGGAGGGTGTGGAAGTCCCCCATTTCAATCTCCTTGTTCTTTCTTACCCCATATCTCAGGCAACTCCATGGTGGATGGCAGTGGCAACAGCTGATAAGGGACCTAGCAGGAGCATAAAATGTGAGAAGGGGAACTTCCTTGTCCGTTTCGTGGAGCTATAATCTCAAAGGGGTGGGGCCAACCCCTATTGCTTTCTGTCTCTCGCTGTCTTCCCAATTCTTGGTCCTAGACATAGGTCTAGTCACATAAATGTGTGGCAGAGAAGGGTAACTAGAGGCTCAATTTCTGGCAAGAAGACCATGAAGGTGAGCCTCGCTGAACCTGAAAGTACTGAGGAGATTGCAGAGGGAGAGACAGAAGCTCAGGAAAGAGACCCCATAAAATTGTTTATGAATTCTAGAGTTTGCTGCGAGGACACATGTGCAAGGATCTGATCCTAATTAGCAAACAAAAACATATGATGACTCATTAATAGAGGTTCTACTTCCCAGGCCTCAGGCTGATGCTGGTTGGCACTCACTCTGGACAGTTATGAATAGCACTACAAAAACTTCAAAAACTTAACTGATAATTGGAATAGTTTCACATGGAAGATTGCCTGTTAAAACAAAAAAATCAACATTTTCCATCAAATTTAAAAAGATCTGGAGTCTTGTTTAAAATGTTAAAAGTGTCCAACATACAAACCACAATTACTTGGCAAAAGAAGAACCATGAAAATGTCACTCACATAGGAAAAAACAATAAATAGAAACCAATGCTCAGACAACACAAATATTGAAATTATCTGGCAAAGACTTTAAATCAGCTATTATATGAATGCTCAAATGAGCAATTATAAACCATATTGAAACAATGTTAAAATAAAAAGTCTCAGCAAAACAATAAGAGATATAAAGAAGAACCAAATAGAAATGTTAAAACTAAAAAATACAATAATTAAATTTTCAAAAAGCCATCGAGTAAATTTAATAGTAGAATGGAGATGACAAAGAAAGGGTCAGTAGACTTGAAAATGGATCAAGATAAATAATCTAATCTAAAAAACAGAGAGAAAAACAAACAAAAATTTAGCAGAGCATCAGGGATCTGTGAAACAATAACAAAATCTATCATTTATGCCATTGAAATCCCAGAAAGACAGAAGAATGAATGTGGAACTGAAAAAAAATGTGCGAAGAAATAATGGTTGAAACTTTTCAAGTTTAGTAAAAGAAATAAACATACATATTCAAGAATCAGAGCGAATCCAAAACTCATGAGATCACCAAGAGTGATCCCAAGCTAAGCTCAAAAAACCCTGGTAACATCAGGTGAAAACTAAAGACAAAGGAGTAATCCTGAAAACAGCCAGAAAAAACGATGCATCTACTAAAACAGGAGCAAAGATTCAAATCTTTGCAGATTTCTTATCAGAAATCACAGAGGCCAGAAGAAGGCAGCTTATGATTTTTAAAGTACTGAAGGAAAACAACAAAAATGACAATTGTCAATCAGATATTTATATGCAGCAAAGAATTTTCTGTCTTTCAGCAATGAAAGTTATATAAAGACATTCTCAGATGGGAGAAAACTAAGGGAATTTAGGACCTGCCCACCTGGACATCCCTGGTACTTCCAGCTCTCTGCATGTGTGGGCAAAGTGGCTCCAGAACTCAAGGGCAGCCCAGCTACTGATGAAGAGCTGCAGGTGCTGGCTGTTGTAGGTGGGAAAACATTAGAAGGTGGGGAGTGAGGTGGGTAGTGTGTGCAAGAGCAATAAAAAGGGACAAGAGATAATCCAGGCAGTACATGCATGTTGACTGCCAAAATTTCCCCTGAAGTATGCTTTTTATATTTTAAGAATCCTAACAGAGGACTTACATTGCTCATTTCCATTCTTCATTTAGACTTACTATGCATACACATCAAAGTTCATTTGTTCACAATTAATTTTCATTTATATACATTTTTATTTTATTCATGGTAAAAATTTTCATGTTGTGTGCCATCTCATTTTATTTCCTTGTTTTATGGGTATACACATTTATGTTTTCATTAATTTTAAATATTTAAATTATTTTTCCACTCAGATAACATATAATACATATTTTCTTTATTTTTTCTAAATAAAGATATATGCTTTTCTTCTCCTTTCAAGTCTCCAATAAATCTAGAATTTGTCTGAAGTATTTTGTGATGCCTCCCCTCCCTTGGTTTCCCATGGTAGTTGCCAGTATTCATGCCTTTATGCCTTGTGACTTTGGAGTTCCCCTCACTAAGGAGCAAAATATATTTCCTAATCCCTTGACCTCGAGTTTGGCCTTCTGGCTTTCTTTGATTAATAGAATAAGGCAGCAGTGATGGTATCCCATGCCCACAAGAAAACATGTCCAAGATAGCCTACAGGCCCCAAAAGGAGGAATGAAAGACCTATGGAGCAGAGCTGAGCCACCCAGCCGAGCCCAGCCTAGGTCAGATTTGACCTCTATCACCCTGAAGACCTGCACTCTCACAAACTAAATAAATAATTGTTCTATGCATTTTGTTTATCACGTTGTTGTTGTGCACTATAATTGAGGCCATAGTTAACAGATATATTCCTGAACTGTAATCTTTGTCTCATAAACCACGAAAAGCTTTGCAACATTCTAGAAACTTCCCACTTAGGTTTTAGCTTATTGTCCTACATCTCCCCGAACTTGTCAAATACCTTAGGAGAAAACTAGGTGTGCACTTGAGGGCCCCCATGTCTCTGCTACAGGCTCAGCTGATTTCTTTGTCTCCCAGCTATGTTCTTTCCATGCTTAAAATAATCTGGATTCTCAGTGTTTTACCTGCCCAGAATTGACAGATGCTCTCGGGATTAAAAGTGGTTGCAGAAGTCAGCTCCTCTCCCTGGAGTCTTAGCTTCTCCGGTTCACACTACCTCAGCACTTCTCTGCTGCCTTCCAAAACACAATTTCTGGTTTAATCTGAGTTTTATAGTTGTGTTAGTAAGGAGAACTGGTCTCCCAATAACTATTTCATCCTATCCAATGAGGAAAGTTTGCAAGGGAAGGTATGTTTTGTAACTAGAAAATCTACCAATGTAATTCAGTGTATTTACAGATTAAAGAAAAAAACAAAAAGATCATCTTAATAGATATAGAGAAAAACATTTAACAAACTTTAATACCATTCACAATACAGACCTCGGAAAACCTGTAATCAAGGAGAATATTCTTATTCCACTAAACAGTAATTAGCAAAAGTCTGCAGCATGTGTTCAGTCAGCCTTCTTGAACTGGAACTCACAAGTTTAAGTTTTTTTTTTTCTTCATTTTGACTGACACTAGAATTTTATTAAACTTTTTTTGTTATCAAACACATTTTAAAATATATTAGAGCCAGGCATGGTGGTGTGTGCCTGTAGTCCCAGCTACTCAGGAGACTGAGGTGGGAGGATTGCTTGAGACCAGGAGTTTGAGACCAGCCTAGGTGACATAACAATGTCTCTTAAAAAAGAAAATATATTTGGATATTCGTGCTTCTTCCCCTTGTTGGAGCTGCAGATAGGCACTTTTTAAAAAAAATATAAAGCTGCTTTTATTATATTGCCATCACATTTTTAAAGTCAGATGGATCTTAGAGAAACTGATGCTCGTAGAGGTGAAGTGACTGATCCCCAGTCACAAATGAAAATGCAGGCAAAGCCAAAGCTAGAAGGGTTTTTTGTTTTGTTTTTGTTTAATTCCCAGTCTACTGTTGGACAGTAAACACTTCGAGGCTTGCACAAAACCTTGCACTGTCTCCTTACTACTGATAGAAGGAAGTCAATTAAGTAAAAATTTTTCTTCTAATTTTCAACTTCATCTGTTGACTACAACTTGGCTTTTTAACATAGTCTTCCTCCTTCCATTTTTCAGCAATACAAACCCTCAATTGGAGTCACATAGATCTACTCACTCTTTATTTACTGACTTTAGTTACACTTTTAAAGTGTGGTTTAAAAGTGGTTGCAGAAGTCAGCTCCTCTCCCTGGAGTCCCTGCTTGAAACATGCTTCTCTATTTTCTCCATCTACCCCAGCAGCTCTCTGTGGACTCATAAGCTCATGTCTGTCAGCTCCAAACCCAGCCTTCTGGGCCCTACTTTGTGATGCTGGCCTGGGCTTTGCAACTGTGGTTCTACTTTGCTGGTAGTCCTCTATTAGATTTTGTCACTAGGGGGCGCAAGAGGACGCAGAAGTCAGGAGAGAAAGAAAGGACTGTAAGCGTCACCCCACATTTTTTTTTTTTTAATCTGGCAGCAGCAGTTGGTTCCTGTTCCCCGTTTTCGCCACACTTCCAGAACTATCCTCTTCTCCTTTCCTCAGAAGCACCGGCCCCACTAGCCGGTGTCCCACCTCAGAGGTTTGGGTTCTCGCTCTGCGGGTCTCTCTTCTAAATTCCTAGGTTTCAAGAAGTCCAACCCCTTTCCCTTGTTCCCTATCCTTAGTGTGGCCAATAGCTGCTCCGTGTGATGCTAGAATCTCCATCTGCCTTTTCAATCCTCTAATACCTGTTTAATCCAATGTTTATTGTTTCTGTCAAAATAAGGAGTGTTTTTGTTTTCCTGAATGGACACAGACTGATACAAATCTCTAATAGGTTAACATGGAGCAACTGGTGGACTAAAAGAATATCCTGAAATAATAATGTACTTATTTCATTTTGTGAACTGGTAACAATTTTACTGGCAGAAAAATGTGACTTATAAAGTGAAAATAGGTCTATATAATTCAAAAGCAATTGTACCTGATGTTTTAAGAAATCTTAGATATTTGTACTCTTTCTTGCTAGCAGAGAGGCATTGAAATGTCAAATGTTTAAGTAAAATGTAAGAGCAAAACATAGTTTCTTAAAATTGGGAAGACTTTGTGAAGGGAGAGTGTAAGTATCCAATTCTTACAGAAGACCTTTGATAGACACGGAGAACACCGACATTCAATGAACGCAATAGATCCCTTATTTTGAAAAAAAAAATTTTAAAAAAGTCCTGTTTAAAAGTGTACAGTTAATGTATGTTTTTGAAAAGAGAAAGAGAAAGAGAGCGAGAAGCTGGATCACAGACTGAATTAGAAAGAGAGGAAACTTATTTATTTATTTCCAAGAAGGAATAGGACCATAGAGTCTTGAGAAACCAGATTCTTGTCTCAAGGGTCAGGAATCCTCATGCTGCTTCATGGAGTCGCAGCCTAGGAAATAATATACTTCGGTGAGATTTCGTTCTCTAGCTTCAGAAGAGTAACTCAGTATCTCCCTGGGAAGGATGGATTGAAGAGGCAGGGAGGGAAATGTCAGGAATTACCCTGCAGATGTCCCAGTATGGGAGGAGCCACTTCCTGCTCCACCCAGAACCATGGCTCACTAAGGCCCAGTCAGGCGAGTGCCTGCCTATAAAATGTGTGTCAGGACCCCACTTCTCATCTGCCCTGGCACCCTGAGGGCTGCCTGCTCCACACCTGGGTCTGATCAGGGTAAGTGGGTCTTTTGGAACTTAGAGCACAACTGAAAGGGTAAGTAGCTGTTGAAAATCACAGGGGGAAAGGAAAGACAGTAAAAAAGAGGGTAATAGGAGTAGAGATGTAGGCCTAGGAAGATCCAGCCTAGGAATTAAGAGTCCCTGGGAATTATAGGGATTAGCCAATCCAAATTCTTGCCAATGTCTGACTTCTGGCAACTGAGTCAGCTGGCTGGGGAGGGATTATTCCACGCTATTCACATCTCACAGATCCATTTTTAGATGCTTAGAGAAGATGGCAGAGGCACCCAGAGAAAATGGCAATACCCAATATTACCATGAAATACCAACTGGTATCCTTTCCTCTACCTCAGCTATAATTCCCTCCCTCCTTCCCTTCCCCATTCTCTTCCTCCCTCCCTTCTTGGCTACCTTTCTTTTCTTGTTCGTTTATTCGTTCGTATATTATTCTTATATCACCAGCTATTTATTGAGCTCCTACTAATTACCTGGTGTTATTCTAGACATTAGAATATAGAAGTATGCAAAAGAGAGGAGGATAATCCCTGTTCTTATGGTGCTTCCATTTCAGGGGGAAATCTACATTTGTTTGACATCATCTATGTGACAAGAACTGTACCATATCTTAGAGGCAGAGAAATGAACAAGATGGAGGCTTTGACTTGAGAGAGTGTGTGTGTTTGGGGGGGGGCGGTGGGGTTGATGATTTGTTCAATATTTCAGCAGCCCCAGGGTAGATTCCAAAGGAGGAAACAATGATCTAACATTTAACAAGTCTATAAAACACCTGTATTGGCTTTTAGATTGACTGAACTCCCACCAAGATGTCCTGCCAGCAAACCCAGAAGTTGTGCCAGCCTCCTTTCAAAAGGCTCACTACCAAGTGCCCCCCAAAGTGTCCCCCTAAGGGACCACCTAAGGTGCCCTGTTCCAGTCTCTTCCTGCTGTGGGCCTAGCTCTGGAGCTGCTGTGGTCTCAGCTGATGATGGCATCAGGGCTCCAGCTATTGCTCTGGGGCCGCTGCTACTAGAACTTTGAGCATCACCTGAGTAATCGAAACACCAACGACCTGCACCTGTCTCATGCGTCTCATTCATCAGTGCCTTTCATCCTTTCAAGAGCTCTTGCCTCGGAGCATTGCTACACCTGAGCTGTGTCTCAGAAGCAGCCATTGGCACAGTGACTTGGGGCTAGGCTCAGAATTTACTCTCCTGAAGTTTGGATGTGATTGCTCTGAACAAGCTGCTTTGCCACAATAAATATTTTCAAGTTTCCTTGCTTCTATTTTTAAATATTTTATGTTTCCATCTACTTACCAATTCCCACTTCTTCTTCCTGAATACATTGCTAAGGTTCCTAACTTTTGATGAACAGAAGAAAAATCAACCTTCCAACATAAATAAATTAACTTTTAAAATACATAAATGCTTTGTTTTAATAAATAAAATAAGACAAAATAAATAACCTAAAATATGGGCACACTGTTGAAATAAATAAATTAAGGATATAATGGTGTATCAGGGAAAATATTACTATAATATGTTCAAAATATTCCTTTAAATAATTGTCTTTTAAGTGACTATGAAAGAAAATGTCCTTGCAAATTAAAAGACATTGTTTCCCAAATGCTCTCATGATAAAATATGAGATAAATATATAATTTTGTGCTCAGTCTCTGTGGCTGAGCTAGCTGTTATGTAAAAGAGGATTTCTGCAGAGGAATGCCATGGTTTCCTTGAGTCCAAATGAAGGAAGCATATTATCCCCTGCTCTGATTCTTTGTTCTTTCTCATGCACAGGTAAAGGTAATTGGATTAAGCCCTCTTGATATCCACACATCAAAATAGAAGCCCATTTCCAAATGTGCAGTGATCCGAAGAGGATGCCTATGTGGTTCTTCCTTGTCCTTTTCACTCCTACAGCCTCAGGGTGGGGATGTCTCAAAGACACCCAGTTTACAGTTTCTCCAGCCTACAGACCCTTCTGGCTGATGTGGTGGAGAGCTGTTAAGCAATCTTAGTACCCACCTCTGTTGGACCTCCAGAATAGTCAGTCAGGAAAGGCCTTGAGGAATAAGGTTAGATCTCAATGGGAATTCCTAGCAACATTTGAAAACCTGCAGTGGGATAGTTCCACCCACCTGAATGCCTATACAGATGTTCCTCAACTTACGATGGGTTTATATCCAGATAAACCTATGGTGAGTTGAAAATATCCTAAGCCAAAAACACATTTAATATAACTAACCTATCAAACATCAAAGCTTAGCCTAGCCTTCCTTAAACAGGCTCAGAACACTTACATTAGCCAACAGTTGAGCAAGATCATCTGGCAACAGCGTATACCATAGAGTATTGACTGTTTACTCTTGCAACCCCATGGCTGACTGGGAGCTGCAGCAGCATGCCAGGCATCAGCACAGACTATCATTCATAGGATGTATTGCTAGCTTTGGAAAATATTAAAATTCAAAATCCCAAGTATAATTTCTACCGAAATAATAAAGTTGAAAAATCCTAAGTTCAACCGTCATAAGTTGAGAATCATTTAGAATTAGTAATTATATATTTTCTTTTATTTGTCAAGCTTCTGTGTCTACATTGAAACATAGTCACAGTGGGCAGAGAGGATATTTCTTTCATGTCATGTTGTATCCCCAGAGTTGACCACATAGTCAACAATACTTGCTGAATGTATGTGAGAGTGAATTAATGAACTCTGATTTTTGAACTTACTAATGGAGGACAGTCCAGGAAATTCTCAAATGGTTTTCTCTTTAGAGATGTTCTTTTTTTTTTTTTAATTCGCCTGATCATATCTTTCTCTCATTTATACTTGTAAGACCTGCTTAATAATTACCTAATTTGCTTAGCACAGAATCTTTGGAAATAGTTTCTTGCTCCGGGAAATCCCAAGGCATATATAAGCAGTGATTGCAATTATAATATTTAATGTGACCTATTCATCCAACTGAAATTCTTCTAATGTCAGTGATTAAGAAGATAGAAATACTGGATATAAATGGACATAGGCAGTGAGGGTGTTGGGGTGTGTGTGTGTAGCGATCATATGTAATTAACATAGTTTTATCCCATGATAGTCTATAAATAGTGCTGTCTGGGTCATGAAAAATGATGGGCTCTGTCTTGGTTTTTATTGGGAAGTAAGTGCATAGATATTGCATAAAACTAGGAGGACTGGAGAGAGGGACCACAGCTTTCGGCTGGGGAAGTCCTTGGTCTTTGCCCTTTGCACTTTGGTTCCACAGAGGTATAGTCAGTACAGCACAGACAAGGCTGCTGACACTGCACAGTAACTGGAACTCTGGGAGCTGATGATAGCTGGAGCTGCTTCCCATGCAGGGGTCAGTCACACAAGAAGAACCGGAGATGAACATGGGCTGTGCACTGGAGTGGCACTGTGGAGGGCCCTTCAAAGGTGTTGGCATTGATGATGATGTTTTGTCAAGGTATCTGAGTTTGAAAGTGAATTGAATAATAATTCAGATAAATTAGATCCAGGAAGGGAATAATTTTGCCCTTTTAAACCTATTCATGGTGTGCTGGCAGACAGTTTATACAATGCATTAGTATCTAATTAGTACCTGTGAAGAAACATATTACTCCAAGTTAAAAGTGTTAGAAGCAACATTCCTGAAAACAGAACTAATGCTAAATCAATGTCAATTTCTGTCTCTCATCATTTCATTTCATATCTACATACCCATTTCCTACCTACTATATTTCATGAGTGTAAAGAGGCTATCAGCTGTAAGGGGCACTCTTATTTCATGCACCACAAATAATTTAAAAAATGTTGCAAATTCAACTATTACATGCCACCAATCATATGTTATATGCTGATTTAAGAGCTGTTAACAAATGTAAGAAGAGTGTATCATGGAATTGATGAATTAAGATAAGTATAAAACCAATCTTCTTTAGGTCATATAAATATGTATGTAAATACTAGATGGGCCAGTTCTTGCTTTGCCCAGAATACCCCTCTGCTGTCCTGCTCCCTATCGCGGGGCCCTCCTCTCCTCTCATATTCCATACTCCTGGTGTTGCTCTTTAGACTCCCATATGGGTCTGTCAAGAGCCAGTTCAATGGCCCCCAGTGGTAAACTCGCCCAGGCAACCAGCTAAGGAAAATGGCAGGTCCCAGATGTGGCAAAACAGATGCGGGGCAGTGTTAGAACATCTCTTATGAGCTATGCTAATATTAAGATCTGAAATGAGTCCCAGTTCTAGCAGGACCATGACACACGAATTCTGGAGTTCATACCCCTCTAATGTCTATCAGCCAAATGTGACTTCAGCAAGGAGCCATTCTGGACCTGGGTTCTGAAGCCCCACTTTCCTGTGGAATCATTTCTTGTTAAAAATTTGGGGATAAAATTGTCCAGAACTTAAAATTAAGCCAAAAAGTGATTTCTGATCAGTCTTTTAAAGTGTTACTTCTTCCTAGTAACTAACAACCTTGCCTAAGATTTATGGGGACCCTCTAGGAATTTTTTTTTTTAAATTGGTGGGTTGATTTTACTTACTATATTTGGTGTTGAGTAAGGCCCAGATTCTGTAAAGCTAGACTGGACTTAACAGAAGATTTATAACCTCATGGTTTCTTTGCCTTTTAAAAGTGTAACCAGTATGTATCTAAATTTGCAATCTTGTTTTAGAAGATTTTCCTCTGACTGTATATACTTTGTTATCTCTAATTCTTTGAACCAGCATTACTATCGTGCTGGTTCCCTTACTAACAAGTGAAACAAATCTTTGATATATGTCTGTAATATATTAACATATATAAATATACTTTTAACTTTTTGGAAATTATAGTTAAATAAGCTCTTATCTCCACACTTACTCTTTTGGGAGTGAAAACAGGCCCAAACCAAACAGTGCCAGACAGTATCAACAAGAAGATCCAAAGGGCTAAAAGATATAGTAAAGGGAAAATTTGGATTAGTGAATCTATTAAATAAGGTGAGATACATGAAGATACATGTAAAGCTTTTTATTGTACTGTGGCTGAAATAAAGTTCCAGCATTTCCTGGGGAATAATTTTTTGGAATATATGGAGTTTAAGTTCCCAGGGAGACAAATCAAGGAGCTACATGGAGAGACCAGCCTGCAGGATACTGACTTTCTAGATGAGGTGAACTTCAGAAGAAATGTCTGAAATCACCACCAAGATGTTCTTCTCATGACACCTATGTGCTCGTTTATGAGGTCTTGCAATCATGCATTGATCCTGCCAACATTCATGTGGCAATGGGTTAGCTGGTGCCTGAGGGAACATGGGCAACTTAACACAGGGTCTCTTGGCGCAGAGGCATCACATACGATGGTGTGAGGACTGTGGAGACAGAAGCAAGAATCCTTGCAGGCAGGTGTTTCTTCACTGACTTGTGAACCAATTCTCAACATTTTCTGAGCTATAAACGGACAAAGGGGACACGTTAAAGAGCTGCTTATATCCCATTTCTGGTTTCCCAGGGGATCGGATCCCATTAGTTCTTCCATTGCTCATTCAGCCACTCAATCCAGATGCTCATGTATGTGCATGTTCATTTCACCTGCACTTTTATATGAATACAACATACACACATACAGTGCGCACACGTGCGCGCGCACACACATACACACACACACAAACACAGGTTTGCCTCCCCCACTTCCTCACTTACAACATTGTTACAAGTATCTTTGTCAAAGAGTATGAGGAAGCTAAGGGTGATATCACCATGAAGACAGTGGAATGAACTAACGTGTTCGAACCATATTGGGAAATAGTGACTCAGGAGGTTCAGTCCCCAGACATCATCTCCTTTGGTGCCCATGTTTGTCTGCAGTCATCTTCAAAAAGGCCACTAAATTCTACAGTCCTTGAGGTCATGGGCTACTTATTATTCACCTCTATATCCCTGTGTCTGGACATACATGCTCCAAGAATGTTGTAGGCTTTCAAGGAATGCCTTTTGAATACACTGATCTGGTCACACTGTTGACTTACTTTATCCTTCAGGTAAAAGCTGTCTGAGAGCAGGAATCAGATCTGATAATAGAATTGGATAACTGGGAGAATAGAATCCCTCCGTTAGAAGCTGACAATGGGAAACTATGCCTTCTCTGCATCCTCCCCTCCCCCAATAAGTAGGCATTAGGCAATGTGAAGGCGCAGTCCGTTTTTCTGTTTTAATCAGAGGTGTGAATATCGATCTTTTACAATTTTAATTTTAACATCTTTATTGAGACGTAATTCACATATTACATAGTTCATTTCTTTAAAGTGTAAATTCAGTGGTTTTCAGTATATTCATAGAGTTGGACAATCACCACCACAATTTTAGAACATTTTCATTACTCCACAAAGAAAACCTGTATCCATTGGCAGTAATTTCCCAATTTCTCCCAACCCGCTAAAGCACCTGGAAGACGCTGATATTTCTTAGAGGACAGGCATAAATATAAAAGGAGATACAGGGAAGAGAATCTTGTCCAGGCTCTCGTTCCTCAGATGCCCTAAGTCAGCTCTTCAGGGGGCCAGCCTGGGAGAGGCTGTAACTGGTTAAAGCCTCATCTCCTTTCTATTTCCACAGATTTGCCTACTCTACACATTTCATATAAATAACATCATACAATGTGCAGTCTTTTGTGACTGGCTTCTTTCACTTAGTGTAATGTTTTCAAGGTTCACCCTCAATATATCTGTTTAAAATAAACGAATAAATGAATGGGTAACTCTGTCTAGTACAACCCAGAATCAGAACTCTGAATAACTAGATCCCTGGCTGACCCTCTACTTCCTGGTAGGAAAGGAGTGCCCTCTCCATAGGAGCCCCAAGAAATGATGTCTCCTTCCCAAGAGAGGTTTCAAATAATCTAAGTTTCTGGTTGAGTTAAGCTCTTGGAGGGTAAGGGCTCTAAACGGACAATTAATGACACATAAGACCTGGGCAAGTACCCAACACATGGCTTTAGTTTTTCTTTTAAACATATATTTATTAAGGGTCTATCAGGCACAAAGTGTCATACTTAGCTCTTTCTTACTTTTCAGTTTATATTACAAACTGCTCAGTGAGGTAGGTATATCTGGTTTATAATGGGGATTACATATGAGAAGTGATACTCATAGTGAGTATCATAGTAATACTCTAGCAATTATTGATAATTGTTCCAGCAACTTCCAGAGATTACCCAGTTATCATATGCAGGTTTTCTGATTCCAGTAGCAGATTCAATACAATTCCTCCGACTGAAGGAAATGTTTAGATTTTAGAGGGAATTGTTTATTCTCATTCTCCTTGCTCTAGGTGACAGAATCAATTCAGATTTAATCCACTGAATCTGCTTGCCATGGTGAGTCGGAGGAAAAGCAGAAACCCAGAGGCCAGGAGGAAGGGCTGAGAGCCTAGGCAAGGGAGGGATACCTAGAAAGAGCCAAGGCTGTAGAAGGCCCCTGGGATGGCTAGATCTACAACAGAACATGGAAAAGAAACTGCTCAGGGTGGAGGGGGTCATAATGGAACATTTCCACAAGTTCAGGGAAAGCTGTGGCTCAGAACTGATGTTTCCTCAGAGGACATGCATTAAAAAAATGCAGGGAACAGAATCTTGTCCAGGTGTGGGTCCCTTGGGTACCCTAACTTAACTCGTTAGGGCTCCCACCTGGTGGAGTCTGTGACTGACTAAAGCCTCTCTAGACCCCAGCCCCAGAGAGGAGTCCTGGAAGCTCCTGAGGCCTCTTTGGATTGCAGGGACTGGGAGGCAGGAGAATGTCAGGAATGACCCAGCACGTGCCTGGTTGTGCAAGAGCTACCTCATGCTCTTCCCAGAGCCAAGCCTGGGCCTATAAAAGACACATCCAGCTTCAGCACCTCATCTGCTCTGACTCCCCAGGGACGTGTCTGTGCTCCTGCGTGTGACTAGGGTGAGTGGCAACCTGGGATACCAGAGAGGTATGAGCAGGGCAGAGGGATGGGGAGGATGGAGGTAGGCTGGAGAAAGAGAGTTGTGTGCTTGTGTTCTGCCATACTGAGCAGGAATAGGACTCAGTCTGCATTGAATCTACTGAGGCTCTGAGGCCTACTGGAGCTCATTTAGGTGGGAAAAGCTAACTGTGCACATCTTTTCCAATTCTGTGCTCAGTGACTTCACGCTGGTAACTTCAAAACTGCCATGTTGGGTATATTTCCACCATGGAAACTGGCTAATACTTCAAGCCAGGCCCTTTTATCTGGAGGTTTCATTGTGAAATATTTTCCAGAGGACCCCTTGGTGTATTCTGAAACACCCAGCTGGTCCTTAGGCCTTGTATTAAGGAAATAGGTACTTCAGGGAGCTGTGAATACTCTACTCAGGCTTGTGAGGATAGAGAAATCCCAGCTTCCCCTGAAAGGAAGAATAAGAAGCTCATTCTGTTGATTTTTTAATCTATGTACTTTTATCTGGAGGAAAGATTCAAGTTGTTTCTTTCAGGTTACTGATGTGACTGTATGATCTAAATATCATTCTTCTTCTACACATGCATTGATTTTAGAGGAGGTACAATTATGACCTTTGGTCTGAAATATTTAAAGAGTTTCATTATTATCTTTTAGGCTGACTACACTCCTGCCAGCATGTCTTGCCAGCAAAACCAGCAGCAGTGCCAGCCCCCTCCCAAGTGTCCTCCCAAGTGTACCCCAAAATGTCCACCTAAGTGTCCCCCCAAATGCCCACCCCAGTGCCCAGCTCCATGTTCCCCTGCAGTCTCTTCCTGCTGTGGTCCCAGCTCTGGGGGCTGCTGTGGCTCCAGCTCTGGGGGTTGCTGCAGTTCTGGGAGTGGTGGCTGCTGCGTGAGCCACCACAGGCCCCACCTCTTCCACCGGCGCCGGCACCAGAGCCCAGATTGCTGTGAGAGTGAATCTTCTGGGGGCTCTGGCTGCTGCCACAGCTCTGGGGGCTGCTGCTGACCTGGTCTTCAGAGGAGCTCTTGGGACTGAATGGTCAAGAACCTGCTGCAGCCTGATAGATATGCTTTCTGCTTCCTCTCATTCCATTCATTGGTGTGCAGAGACCACAAAGACTCATGGGGCTTCCCTGGAATAACTTTGTGCTTGATGGAGCACCCCAATTGCAGTCTTCTTTTCCTCCTTTACCTCATGTTATAATAAAGCTCTGATTTCTGACTCACTAAATGTCTTGGTCATTCTATTTTCTTCTGAGATTTGTAATGTCCTCCAAAGGACAGGGCCTCAGAGAAATTTTCTTCATGAGGCAAGGAGAAGACATGAGTAGGTGATACATGAAAAGCTGCTCTGAGGAACTGATTCCCCCAAAGGCAGGGTGGATGGAGCTCCAAGAGGGTCACCTCTGGCTATGGCAGCTTTGCCTTTCTCTCCACTAAGCCAGACACATGTTCTAATTTTCTGTCTATTCCAGACGTTGGGAAGGTTGGGAAGCTCTGCAGACTTGTTCTTCTCTAGGGAGAAGAACACATCTAAATGAAGCAATACTTCCTTGCTGTTAGAATCAATAGTTGGTAAAATGCTTGAAACGGATGTTGAGACCCTTCCTCCTGTTAAGTACAGTCCATGGTCACTGAACTCCTTTTCAGGGAGGGTGAGTCTGGTGAAGATCAGCCTTTTGACTTGCTGCCTTGGACACCTGGCTTCAGTTCCTCTCAGTGTTAGATCTGATCCCCAGGATGCTGTCCTGCCACTTGGCCCACGTGCTGGGCAGGGGAGTGATGAATGATGGAGATAATAAATAGAAAAAACATGGAAGAGTTACTTAGAAAATACAAAGAATATAAGGAATATAAGAGTACAAAGAATACAAGACACTGTACGAAAGAAAAGACCTTTCCTCCTTCAATACTTATCTTCTTTGCCAAGCCACCCTCAGATGCTAGTGCTTCTTAAGTTCAGGCTGACAGGTGTCTACATGAAGGTAATGGATTCAGCAAAGATGGATTTTGACAGAGATGGAGTCTCTTATTAATATGTTTAGCTTCTTACTTACCCTTAGTGCCACTAAGACAAAAACCTGACTGATTAACCAGTCTGAGATTCTGTACTGACTGCATTTTAAATCACCCTCTGCACTGTTAGTTTATTTCACTTAATGTTCTTTATTATTTTCCAGTCTCATTGTTAACCAATTTTCAAGTCCCTGACCAGTAGTAATTTTGAGCTTCTATAAATATGTACATGGGCCATTTCTACAACATTTGTAATAGGATTTTAAATTTTCTTTTCAATTTTCAAGAGCTCTTGATATATCATGGATATTAACCTTGATCTGTCTTCATTAAAATATTGAATACATCATAATTAATTGACTCTGTTTATAATAACTTTTGCCAAGGAAATATTTGTATTTTAAAACACTCAAGTATTTAAAAACACTCAAATATGACTTTCTTTGCTTTCATAGCTTCAGGGTTTCCTGAGTTGGTTAAGAAGTTTTCCCTTGTCCTTAGTGTTTACATGTCAGCAAACAAAACAAACAAAAAAACCCAAACAGTATAAAATGGAATTCCAAGCAAGGGACCTAAGGTTGCCTGGGGCAGGTGAAGGCTGGCCTGTGGAGGGGTGGACACCTGCGTGTGCTTTCAGGGACCTCTGCCTTAAGTAAGAGCAACTCACCAGCCCTTCTCTTATCCAGTGGGTCTGCTATCTGGGCCCCCATGTGCTCCTTTCGTGGTGATCATAATCCTTTCTTCATCCAAACTTCCACACACAGAATAATTTCCAATCTGACTATTGGTTTTTACTTGCATCTTATCTTATGTTTGGCATGTTTGCATGTGTGTTACAAATTACGTTCTGCTACTATCACAGGAACTCAAAATCACAGCAATTTAAAAAGGAGAGCAGGCTATTTCCACTCACATATGATGAAGTCAGAGGTAAGTAGTCCATGGCTGGTACAGTGGTTCCCTGGAGTCTTTAGAGATGGATACCCCTCTGTCTTATCATTTCATTATTAGTGGTGGTTTCCTGGGAAACAGTTGGTGATCTCAGGATGCCTGATGGAGCTCTGCTCTGCAACGCTGTACTTCAGGTCTGAAGAAAGAGAAAGGGTGGGTAAAAGGCTCTGACCCCAATACAGCCTTTTACCTGAGCTTTCCTAAAGCCCCAAGAACTTCCTAAATCTCACTGGCTACTTGTATGTACAGAAGGGATACAGAAGTATAAATTTTGATATCTGGACACAGTGTGGTTCTGGACAAAATTTAAAGATGTGAGTTAAGAATGAAGTGGAGCACGTATATTGCGCACACATCCAATCAAGTAGTTCTTGACACAGTTCGACCTGCTGAGTAAAGACAGCTGGATTGCTGGGTTTCTGGAAATAGTGACACAGACTCTCTGGGTACCCTTCACTTACCTCTTAACACAACACTCAGGAACGTCCTGCCCACAGTTCCACCTTTATGGGCTCTGCTGTATGCACTGAGGCAAATCTGCCTGGAAAGTTGATTAGGCAGGGGAATTCACTGCTTGCAGCTGAGGTCTGGAGTGCTGTGGGGAGCTCCCTGGAGACAGGCACAAGACCTGGCTTATGGATGCCTGGCAGAGGCTCAGAGTTACTTCTGCTGTCTCCCCACCTCTAATCCACCCATCACCCAGAGGTGGGCAAAGATCAGGGGTCTGGATGATCTCTCAAGGGCAGAAAGAGGGTGAGGCTCTGAGAAGAAGTGTGCTGTGCAATCAGAAATCATACTTGGTGTTATGGCTTTATCTCTTTCAAAGGTATCTAGAGGGGGAGGGTAACAGATGATTAACTCTGGGTTATCTGAAATACGACCCAAGTGAGGAGAGTCAACAGTAACCAGAACACATTGTGAAAAGGAAAAGGTGGACGGATTGCCACCTGGGCTAGAATCCCCAGAGAGCACTTTCACCTCCACATCGAGTGAAAATTCTACCTAGTCACCCTCTTGAGTCCCCAGAGGGTCAGCCCAGGAATACGGTAGAGTAGAAAAGGAGTTTTGGGCCAGGATGGATGCTTGTGTGTGTGGTTATCTCAACTCGGACCCTGTGAGATCCACAGCAGTGCCCGAGAGCTGTGGTACTGCTCTCTCGCTGACCCCCCAGGCTCTGTTGCTGCTGCTGCAGCAGCTCTGCAGCCAAGGTCGGCTGACTGTGTTTTGCCTGTGTTAACTTCAGGAGCAGCTGCTCCCAGAGTAGGACCAAAACTACCCCCAGTGCTAAGAAAAACTCGGGAGCCTGAGGGACAAGTATATTGGCCAGCTCTTGGAGGGACTCTTACTGTTGCTGGCTCAGTTGACAGGATATCTCAACCTGAGTTCAGCTGGAAGTGAATTCAGCTGAAGAGAACACATGTGTAAACCTAGAATAAGGCTACTTTTCATTTTCTAAACAATTCTCCCTCTGCTTGTAAATAATTAACAAAATCATTAATATTCAGAAACACATTCCCCATGTTACCATTTCGTGGTTGCTCCTTGACCTTGCTAGGTGAGATTTCAATCCTAGTCCACCCCCACGCTGGTTGCATTGCTCCATCTTCACACCTAATTCAGAACTATGTACAGAAAGAGTAAAACTATGAAATCCTAAACTTTTGTACTTGTTATAAGATATGCACTCTTGTAAGTGTTTCAGGTATAACTCAACCAAAATAACAATTCACACAATATTGCTATTAGGAAATTACAGCTATTTTCTACACTTCATAGATGAAAAGACAGATGCACAGACCATTTTGGGCACATTTCTAAGGTTTTAAGGCAAGTAACTGGTTCTCAGAATCCAAATCTAGGTGATTTAACTACAGTCTGGTCTCAACCAGTTCTCTGGAGTTAAACTGGGAAGGCATGCACTATTTACTGCGTGTGAAATTCAAACAGCTTATGGTAAGTTCTTCTCAACAAGCTAGACTTAAAACAGCTATTCCCTTCTTTTCTTGCCTGATATACTAATGTTTCTGTGTTAGTTCCCACACTGCACAAAATGAGCCTCTATTTCTCATGCCGTTATCTTCATCCACGTCCTTCCATCCTTTCTTAAGAATATAGTCACAGTGGGCAGAGATTATATTTCTTTCATATCATGTAGTATCCACAGAGTTGGCCACATAGTCAACAATACTTGCTGAGTGTTTACCAGAATGAATTAATAAACTCTGATTATTGAATTTACTAATGGGAGACAGTCTAAGAAAATCCTCAAATTGTTTTTTCTTTAGAGATGTTCAGTTCTTCTAATTCATCTGATCATATCCTTCTCTCATTTACTCTCATAAGACCTGCTTAATAGTTACCTAAATTGCTCAGCACAGAATCCTTGGAAATAGTTCCTTGCTCCAGGGAATCCCAAGGCATGGATATGAAGTGATTGAAATTATAATATTTAATTAATGTGTCCTATTCATCTAACATGGAAATTCTTCTAATTCCAATGATTAGAAAGATAGAAATACTGGACATAAATGGATATAGGCAGTGAGGGTGTTGGTGTGTGTGTGTAGTGATCATATGTAATTAACATAGTTTTATCCCATGATAGCCTATAAATAGTGCTGTCTGGGTCATGAAAAACGATGGGTTCTGTCTCGGTTTTGATTAAGAAGTAAGTGCATAGATATTGCATAAAAGAGAGGTACACAGACAATGAGGTTGGCAGGGAATTGGCATGGGAGAGGGGTTTAGAAAGCATAGTTATAAATGATCTGGAAAATTTACCCCACCAAACAAAATAATTGACAATCTGGACTAGAAACATGGTCTGACATTGTGTGTGTGTGTGTGTGTGTGTGTGTGTGGTAGTGTATCTATGCTGTGTGTAAACTTGTTCTCAGAAACCTGTTGACATTAGGCTAAAATAATTGAAATTTTTTGGGTTAAATTTTCTGAACTTTATTCCCAGCTGTGTCAACTTGGGCTATTTGTTTAGCTCTAGGATCCTTTGTTTTCTCATTAGTATAGCGGGGATATTAATACTACCTACATCGCAGGATTGGTATGAAGATTAAATGAGATAATGTGTATAAAACAGTTAAATATACCTAGAACAAAATAGATGGTCAGTAAGCATCAGTTACTACTTTCTGTTATTTTTATCATTTGTACACACATGTAGGTATATATATGTATATACACATATGGAAGTATTTGACCCAAAAGCACAACTCCACTCAACCTATACCTCAGGGGAAGACAGGGAGGTAGGTAGAACTGTATTGGCTAGGGCTATGCAGAGAAACAGAAGAGAGAGAGAAATTTATTTTAAGAAATTGACTCATGCGATGACGGTGTGGCCTGGCAAGTCCAAAATCTTGGCTGGAAATTCAGATAACAGTTGATGTTGCAGCATTGAGTCTAAATTCTGTAAGGTAGTAGTCTGGAAACAGGCAGAGTTTCTACACTGCAGTCTTGAGGATAATTTCTTCTTCTGTGGGAAACCTCAGTCTCCATTATTAAAGGCTTCAGCTTATTGGATGAGGCTCACATTAGGGAAGATAATCTGCTTACTCAGTCTACTGATTAAATACTTACAGAGAAACCTGTGGATGGCTGTTTGATCAAACAGCTGGGTACCATAGCATAGCCTGGGCAAAATTAACCATCACAGAGACCGAGAGAATACATGGAGGTCACTGGAGATAAGACCCAAGAGACAGAAGAGGGGCCAACTGTGACCAGGACACACTAAGAACATGAAATGATGGTTTTATTTTCACTTAGGATAAAGGCAAATTTCTGGACAGACCCTTGGAGAATATTGGGGAAACAGAAACTTCTACCTGGTAACCCCGGGAGTCTCAAAAAGGCTGTGATGTTAGAAGGACTGGAGAGAGGGAATGCAGTACGCAGCTGGGGAGGCCCTTGGCCTTTGGACTTTGGTTTCACAGAGGTGTAGTCAGGACAGCACAGACAAGGCTGCTGACGCTGCACAGTAGCTGGAGCTCTGGGAACTGATGATTGCTGTAGCTGCTTCCCATGCAGGGGTCACACAAGAAGATCTGGAGGTGAACATGGGCTGTGCACTGGAGTGGCACTGTGGAGGGCCCTTTAAAGGCACTGGCATTGCTGGTGGTTTTTTGGCAAGGTATTTAAGTTTCAAAATGAACTGAATAATATGTCAGATAAATTAGAGCCAGGACGAGAATAATTTTGCGCTTTTAAACCTATTCTTGGTGTGCTGGCAGACGGTTGATAAAATACATTAGTATCAAATTAGTACCTGCAAAGAAACATACAACTCCAAGTTAAAAGTGTTAGAACTGACATTCTTAGAAACAGAACTAATACTAAACAATGTCAATTCTGTCATCATTTCATTTCATATCTACATACTCACTTCCTACCTACTGTATTTCTGAGCTTTAAGAGGCTATCAGGTGTAAGGGGCACCCTTATTTCATGCACCACAAGGAAAGAAAAAATGCTGCAAATTCAACTATTATGTGCCACCAATCATATGGTATATACTGATTTAAGGGCTGTTAACAAATGTTACAAGACTGTATCATGGAACTGATGAATTAAGTATAAAACTGATCCACTTTAGATCATATAAATATGTATGTAAATACTAGACAAGCCAATTCTGGCTTTGCCCAGAACACTCCTCTGCTGTGCTCCTCCCTGTCTCTATGTCTAGCACTAGACACTGCTAGACAATATTGAAAAAATATCAAAAGTTATGGTACAGGAAAATTTTGGATTAGTCAGTCTATTAAATAAGGGGAGACAAATAAAAAGACATGGTAAGGCTTTTTCTTGTACTGTGGGTAAAATAAAGTTCCAACATTTGGTAGGGAGTGTGTTTCTGGAATATATGGAGTTTAAGTTCCCAGGGAGAGAAATCTAGGAGCTATTTGGAGAGACCAGACTACAGGAGAGTGACTTTCCAGATGACATGAACTTCAGATGAAATGTCTGAAATCACCCCCAGGCCATTCTTCTCATGACACCTATGTACTCATTCATGTGGTCCTGAAATGATGCATTGATCCTGCAAACATTCATGAGGCAAATACGTATTTGGGTGGTCCCTGAGGGAGCATGGGCAATGTGACCCATGGGTCTTCTGGCTCAGAGAGATCACACATGATGGTGTGAAGACTGTGGAGACAGAAGCAAGAATACCTGTAGTCAGGTGTTTCTTCACCGACTTGTGAACCAATTCCTACCATTTTTTGAGATATAAAGGGGAAAAGTGGGCAAAAAAGTGGGCAAAAAGAGCTGTTTATTTCCCAGTTCTGGTTTCTCAGAGGATTTGTTCCCACTAGTCCTTCCATTGCTTATTCAACCACGCAATCCAGATGCTCAAGTATGTGCATGTTCATTTCACTTACATTTTTATATGAATACAGCATACATGCACACAGTACACACACACACACACACACACACACACACACACACACACACACAGGCTTGCCTCCCCTACTTCCTCACTTACAACATTGTTACAAATATCTTTGTCAAAGAGTATGAGGAAGCTGAGGGTGATATCACCATGAAGACAGCGGAATGAACTAATGTCTTTCAGTCACATTGGGAAATAGTGACTCAGGAGGTTCAGGCCCCAAACATCACTTCTATGGTACCCAGTTTTTCTGCAGTCATCTTCAAAAAGGCCACTACATTCTGCAGTCCTTGAGGTCATGGGCTACTTATTGTTCACCTCTATATCTGTATGTTTGGACATATGTGCTCCAAGAATGTTGTAGGCTTTCAAAGAATGCCTTTTGAATACACTGCTCTAATCACACTGTGGACTTACTTTATCCTTGAGGTAAAAGCTCTCTGAGAACAGAAATCAGGTCTGAAAATAGGATTGGATAAATAGGTGAATAGAATCCCTCAGGTAGAAGCAGACAACGGGAAACTATGCTTTCTACCTATCCACCCTCCCCTACCAAGTAGGCATTAGACAGTGTGAAGGCGTGGTCTGTTTCTGTTTTAATCAGAGGTGTGAATAACTATCTTTTTCAATTCTAATTTCAACGTTTTCATTGAGACATAATTCACATATTATATAGTTCATTTATTTAAAGTGTTAGTGCAGTGGTTTTCAATATATTCATAGAGTTGGACAATCACCACCACAATTCCAGAACATTTTCATTACTCCAGAGAGAAAACCTGTATCCATTAGTTGTAATTTTCTAATTTCTCCCAGCCTGCTAAAGTACCTGGAAGCCACTGATGTTTCCTCAGAGGATGTGCATAAAAGTGAAAGGAGATACAGGGAATGGAATCTTGTCCAGGCTCTGGTTCCTCAGATGCCCTAAGTCAGCTCTTCAGGGATCCAGGCTGAGAGAGGCTGTAACTGGCTAAAGCCTCGTCCCCTTTCTATTTCCAAAGATTTGCTGACTCTACACACTTCATATAAACATATAAAAATGCAGTCTTTTGTGATTGGTTTATTTCATTCAGCCTAAGGTTTTCAAAGTTCATCCTCAATATATCTGTTTAAAATAAATGAATAAATGAATGGGTAATTCTGTCTAGTGCAACCCAGAATCAGAACTCTGAATAAGTAGACCCCTTTCTGACCCTCTACTTCATGGTAGGAAAGGAGTTCCCTCTCCACAGAAGCCACAAGAAATGATGTCTACTTCCTAAGGGAGTTTTCAAATAAACTAAGTGTCTTGTAAGGGTTCTATATGGACAATGAATGCCACATAAAACCTGGGTAAGTATCCAATATATGGCATTAGTTTTTCTTTTAAACACATATTTATTAAGTGTCTATCAGGCACATAGTGTCACACTAAGCTGTTTCTTATTTATCACTTAATATTAAAAACAGCTCAGTGAGATAGGTATACCTGGTTTATAATGGCCATTACATATGAGAACTGATACTCATTGTGAGTATCATAGTAACACTCTAGCAATTGTTGATAATCATTCTAGCAATTTCCAGAGATCACTCAATTAGCACATGCAACTTTTCTGATTCCAGTACCACATTCAGTACAATTCTTCTGACTAAGGGTAATGTTCTGATTTTAGAGGGAATTGTTTATTCTCAATCATACTCTTTGCTCTAGACCACAGAACCAACTCAGATTTAATCCACCGAATCTGCTTGCCACGGTGAGTCAGAGCAAAAGCAGAAACACAGAGCCCAGGAGGAAGGGCTGAGAGCCTAGGCAAGAGTAGAAAGAGCCTAAAAAGAGCCAAGGCTGTAGAAGCCCCCTGGAATGGCTGGATCTACAGCAGAACATGGAAGAGAAACTGCTCAGGGTAGAGGGAGTCATAATGCAACGTTTTTACAAGGTCAAGGAATGTTGTGGCTCAGAACTGATGTTTCTTCAGAGGACACGAATACAAAAGATGCAGAGAACAGGATCTCATCCAGGCATGGGTCCCTTTTGTACCCTAAGTTAACTCTTTAGGGTTCCCACCTGGTGGAGGCTCTGACTCGCTAAAGCCTCCCTAGACCCCAGCCCCAGAGAGGAGTCCTGGAAGCTCCTGAGGCCTCTTGGGATTGCAGGGACAAGGAGGCAGAAGAATGTCAGGAATGAGCCAGCACGTGCCTGGTTGTGCAAGAGCCACCTCCTGCTTTTCCCAGAGCCAAGCCTAGCCCCTATAAAAGACACATCCAGCTTCAGCACCTCATCTGCTCTGACTCCCCAGGGACGTGTCTGTGCTCCTGCATGTGACCAAGGTGAGTGGCAACCTGGGATACCAGAGAGGTATGAGCAAGGCAGAGGGATGGGGAGGATGGAGGTAGGCTGGAGAAAGAGAGTTGTGTGCTTGTGTTCTGCCATACTGAGCAGGAATAGGACTCAGTCTGCCTCAAATCTATTGAGGCTCTGAGGCCTACTGGAGCTCATTTAGGTGGGGAAAGCTAACTGCACATCTTTTCCAATTCTGTGTTCAGTGACTTCACATTGGTAACTTCAAAACTGCTGTATTGGGCATATTTCCACCATGGAAACTGGCTAATACTTCAAGCCAAGTCCTTTTATCCGGAGGTTTCATTGCGAAATCTTTTTCCAGAGGACACTCTGGTGTGTCCTGCAACACCCAGCTGGTCCTTAGGCCTTGTATTAAGGAAATAGGTACTTCAGGGAACTGTGAATACTCTACTCAGGCTTGTGAGGACAGAGAAATCCCAGCTTCCCCTGAAAGGAAGAATAAGAAGCTCATTCTGTGGATTTTTAAATGTATGTGCTTTCATTTGGAGGGAAGATTCAAGTTGTTTCTTTCAGATTACTGATGTGACTGTATGATCTAAATATCATTCTTCTCCCACCCATGCATTGATTTCAGAACAGGTATAATATGATCATTGGTTTTAAATATTTAAAGAGTTTCATTATTATGTTTTAGGCTGACTAAACTCTGCCAGGATGTCTTGCCAGCAAAACCAGCAGCAGTGCCAGCCCCCTCCCAAGTGTCCTCCCAAGTGTACCCCAAAATGTCCACCTAAGTGTCCCCCCAAATGCCCACCCCAGTGCCCAGCTCCATGCTCCCCTCCAGTATCTTCCTGCTGTGGTCCCAGCTCTGGGGGCTGCTGTGGTCCCAGCTCTGGGGCTTGCTGCAGCTCTGGGAGTGGTGGCTGCTGCGTGAGCCACCACAGGCCCCGCCTCTTCCACCGGCGCCGGCACCAGAGCCCAGATTGCTGTGAAAGTGAACCTTCTGGGGGCTCTGGCTGCTGCCACAGCTCTGGGGGCTGCTGCTGACCTGGTCTTCAGAGGAGCTCTTGGGACTGAATGGTCAAGAACCTGCTGCAGCCTGATGCTTAACTCTTTCCATTTCCTCTCATTCCATTCATGGGTGGACAGGGACCACCAAGACTCATGGGGCTTCCCTGGAAGAACTTTGCACTTGATGGAGCACCTCAATTGCAGTCTTCTTTTCCTCCTTTACCTCATGCTATAATAAAGCTCTGATTTCTGACTCACAAATTGTCTTGGTCATTCTCTTCTCTTCTGAGATTTCAAATGTCCTCCAAAGGTCAGTGCCTCAGAGAAATTCTCTTCATGGGTCAAGGACAGGACTTGAGTAGGTGATACATGAAAAGCTGCTCTGAGGAACTAATTCCCCCAAATGCAGGGTGGATGGAGCTCCAAGAGGGTCACCTCTGGCTATGGCAGCTTTGCCTTTCTGTCCATTAAGCCAGACACGTGTTCTAATTTTCTGTGTATTCCAGATATTGGGAAGGTTGGGAACCTCTGTAGACTTCTTCTTCTCCATAGAGAAGAACACATCTCTATGAAGCAAAACTTCCCTGCTGTTAGAATCAGTCATTGAATAAAATGCTTGAAATGAATGTTGAGACTCTTCATTCTGCAAAGTACAGCCCATAGTCACTGAACTCCTTTTCAGGGAGAGTGACTGGTTAAAATCAGCCCTTTGACTTGCTGCCTCGGACATCTGGCTTCAGTTCCTCTCAGTGTTAGATCTGAGTCCCAGGATGCTGTCCTGCCACTTGGCCCATGTGCTGGGCAGGTGAGTGACGAGTGACGGAGATTTTTATTACAAAAAAACATGGAGGTTCCACTTTGAAAATACAGTGAATAAATGGTACAAAATGCTGTAGGGAAGATTAGAACTTTTCTCCTTCAATGCATATCTTCTTTGTCCAGCCACCCTCAGATGTGAGGGGAGAGAAGTGCCAGGATGGTTGGGGGATCTTTAGTATTAATAGAAGAAGAGGAGGGAAACAGGGAAACAGCAGGGGAAATAAGGACTAGTGCTTCTTAGGTTCAGGCTGACAGGTGTCCACATGAAGATAATTGATTCAGTGAAGAGAGAATCTGACAGAGATGGAGTCTGTTATTAAACTGTTCAGCTGCCTCCTCACCCTTACTGCTGCTAAGAAAAACACCTAGCTCTTTAACCAGTCTGAGATTCCATATTCTCTGCATTTTAAATTACCCTTTGCACTGAGTCACTTTATTTGATTTCATGCTCTTTATTATTTTTGCCAGTCTCATTCTTTTTTTTTTTTAATTTTACTTTAAGTTCTGGGATACATGTGTTGAATGTGCAGGTTTGTTACGTAGGTGTATATGTGCCATGGTGATTTGCTGTGCCTATGAACCCATAATCTAGGTTTTAAGCTCCGCATGCATTATGTATTTTTCCTAATGCTCTCCCTCCTCTTACCTCTAACCCCAGTATGCCCCAATGTGTGATATTCCCCGCCCTATGTCTATGTGTTCTCATTGTTCAGCTCCCACTTATTAGTGAGAACATGTGGTGTTTGGTTTTCTGTTCCTGTGTTAGTTTGCTGAGGATGATGGTTTCCAGCTTCATCCATGTCCCTGTAAAGGACATAAACTCACTCTTTTTATGGCTGCATAGTATTCCATGGTGTATATGTGCCACATTTTCTTTATCCACTCTATCATTGATGGGCATTTGGGTTGGTTCCAAGTCTTTGCTATTGTAAACAGTGGTGCTATAAACCTACATGTGCATGTGTCTTTCTAGTAGAATGATGTATAATCCTTTGGATATACACCCATTAATGGGATTGCTGGGTCAAATAGTATTTCTGGTTCTATATACTTGAGGAATCGCCACACTGTCTTCCACAATGGGTGAACTAATTTACAGTCCCACCAATGGTGTGAAAGCATTCCTATTTCTCTGCATCCTCTCGAGCATCAGTTGTTTCCAGACTTTTTAATGATCACTATTCTAACTAGCCTGAGATGGTATCTCATTGTGGTTTTGATTTGCATTTCTCTAATGACCAGTGATGATGAGTTTTTTTTCATATGTTTGTTGACCGCACAAATGTTTTCTTTTGAGAAGTGTCTGTTCATATCCTTTGCCCACTTTTTGATGGGGTTGTTTGCTTTTTTCTTGAAAATTTGTTTAAGTTCCTTGTAGATTCTGAACATTAGACCTTTGTCAGATGGATAGATTGCAAAAATTTTCTCCCATTCTGTAGGTTGCCTGTTCACTCTGATGATATTATTTTTTGAAAAGATTAACAAAATACATAGGCCACTAGCCAGACTAATAAAGAAGAAATGAGAGAAGAGTCAAATAGACACAATAAAAAGTGATAAAGAGTATATTACCACTGATAACACAGAAATACAAAGTACCATCAAAGAATACTATAAACACCTCTATGCAAATAAACTAGAAAATCTAGAAGAAATGGATAAATTCCTGGACACAGAAACTCTCCCAACACTAAACGAGGAAGAAGTCAAATCTCTGAATAGACTGATAACAAGTTCTGAAATTGGGCAGTAATTAACAGCCTACCAACCAAAAAAAACCCAGGACTAGACAGATTCACAGTCGAATTCTACCAGAGGTACAAAGAGGAGATGGTAGCATTCCCTCTGAAACTATTCCAAACAATAGAAAAAGAGGGAATCCTCACTAACTCATTTTATGAGGCAAGCATCATCCTGATTTTAAAATCTAGCAGAGACAGGACAAAAAAAGAAAATTTCAGGCCAATATCACTGATGAACATCAATGCAAAAATCCTCAATAAAATACTGGCAAACTGATTCCAGCAGCACATCAAAAAGCTTATCCACCACATTTAAGTCAGCTTCATCCCTGGGATGCAAGGCTGGTTCAACATACAGAAATCAATAAACATAATCTATCACATAAAAAGAACCAATGACAAAAACCACATGACTATCTCAATAGATGTAGAAAAGGCCTTTGATAAAATTCAATACCCCTTCACGATAAAAACTCTCAATAAGCTAGGTATTGATGGAACAAAGTTCAAAATAATAAGAGCTATTTATGACAGTCCCATAGCCAATATCATACTGAATGGGCAAAAGTTGGAAGCATTCCCTTTGAAAACCGGCACAAGACAAGGATGCCCTCTCTCACCACTCCTATTCAACATAGTATCGGAAGTTCTGGCCAGAACAATCAGGTAAGATAAGGAAATAAAGGGTATTCAAATAGGAAGAGAGGACATCAAATTGAATCTCTTTGCAGATGACATGATTGTATATTCAGAAAACCCTATTGTCTCAGCCCAAAAACTCCTTAAACTGATAAGCAACTTCAGCAAATTCTCAAGATACAAAATCAATGTGCAAAAATCACAAGTGTTCTTATACACCAATAATAGACAAGCAGAGAGCCAAACCATGAGTAAACTCCCATTCACAATTGCTGCAAAGAAAATAAAATACCTAGGAATATAACTTACAAGGGAGGTGAAGGAATTCTTCAAGGAGAACTACAAACCACTGCCCAAGGAAATAAGAGAGGACACAAACAAATGGAAAACATTCCACGCTCATGGATAGGAAGAATCGGTATCTTGAAAACGGCCATACTGCCCAGAGTAATTTATAGATTCAATGCTCTTCCCCATCAAGTTACCACTGACTTTTTTCACAGAACTACAAAAAAACTACTTTAAATTTCACATGGAACCAAAAAAGAGCCCGTATAGCCAAGACAACCCTAAGCAAAAGGAGCAAAGCTGGAGGCATCACACTACCTGACTTCAAACTGTACTACAGGCCTACAGTAACCAAAACAGCATGGTACTGATACCCAAACGGATATGTAGAGCAATGGAACAAAACAGAGGCCTCAGAAATAATACCACACCTCTACGACCATCTGATCTTCAACAAAGCTGAAAAAAAAAAAAAAAAAAAAAAAAAAAAAAAAAAAAAAGCAATGGGGAAAGGATTCCCTATTTAATAAATGGTGCTGGAAAAACTGGCTAACCATATGCGGAAAACAGAAACTCGACCCCTTCCTTACACCTTATACAAAAATTAACTCAAGATGGACGTTAAAGGCTTAAACATAAAACCCAAAAGTATAAAAACCCTAGAAGAAAACCTANCCCGTATAGCCAAGACAACCCTAAGCAAAAGGAGCAAAGCTGGAGGCATCACACTACCTGACTTCAAACTGTACTACAGGCCTACAGTAACCAAAACAGCATGGTACTGATACCCAAACGGATATGTAGAGCAATGGAACAAAACAGAGGCCTCAGAAATAATACCACACCTCTACGACCATCTGATCTTCAACAAAGCTGACAAAAAAAAAAAAAAAAAAAAAAAAAAAAAAAAAAAAAAGCAATGGGGAAAGGATTCCCTATTTAATAAATGGTGCTGGAAAACTGGCTAACCATATGCGGAAAACAGAAACTCGACCCCTTCCTTACACCTTATACAAAAATTAACTCAAGATGGACGTTAAAGGCTTAAACATAAAACCCAAAAGTATAAAAACCCTAGAAGAAAACCTAGGCAATACCATTCAGGACATAGGCATGGGCAAAGACTTCATGACTAAAACAGCAAAAGCAATTGTAACAAAAGCCCAAATTGACAAATGGGATCTAATTAAAGAGCTTCTGCTCAGCCAGTCTCATTATTAACTGAAATTTCAAGTCCCTGACCAGTAGTAATTTTGTTCTGCTAAAAACATGCACATTGGCCATTTCTACCACTTTCATAATATGATTTCAAATTTTCTTTTCAATTTTCAAGAGCTCTGATATATCACAGATATTAACCTTGATCTGCCTTTATTAAAATATTTAATGCATCAGATTTAATTGACTCTGTAATAACTTTTGCTATGGAAACATTTTTAGTTTTTATATACTCAAACATGACTTTCTTTGCTTTTATAGCTTCGGGGTTTCCTGAGTTGGTTAAGAAGTTTTCCCTTGTCTTTAGTGTTTACATGTCAGCAAACAAAACAAACCAAAAACCCAAACAGTATAAAATGGAACACAAAGCAGGGGACCTAAGGTTGCCTGGGATAGGTGAAGGCTGGCCTGCAGAGAGGTGGGCACTGAGTCTGCTTTCAGGGACCTCTGCCTTAAGTGGGAGCAATCCCCAGTGGGCCTACTATCCGGGCCTCCATGTGCTCCTTTCATAGTGAGCATAACCTTTTCTCTATCTAACCTTCCATACACAGGATAATTTCCAGTATAACTATTTGTTTTTCATTGCGTCTTACCTTGTGTTTGGCATGTGTGCATGTGTGTTAGAAGTTATTTTCTTCTGATATCACAGGAACTCAAAATTACAGCAATTTTAATAAGAAGGCAGTCTATTTCCACTCACATATGATGAAGTCAGAAGTCGGTAGTCCATAGCTGTTGCAGGGGTTCCACGGAGTCTTCAGAGATGGACACACCTCTGTCTCATTATTTTATTTTTAGTGGTTGTTTCCTGGGAGGCAGTTGGTGATCTTGAGGTGCCTGATACAGTTCTGATCTGCAAGGCTGTGCTTCAGCTAGGAAGAAGGAGAAAGGGTGGGTAAAAGGCCCTGACCCCTGTAAAGCCTCTTACGTGCGATTTCCTAAAGCCCCAACGACTTCCTAAATCTCCCTGGCTGCTTGTATGTACAAGGAGGATGAAGAAGTGTAAATTTTAATATCTAGACATGGTTTGGTTCTGGACAGAATTTGAAGATGTACGTTAAGAATGAAGGGGGCATGTATATTGGGCACACATCCAATCAAGTAGTTCTTGATGTAGTTTGACCTGCTGAGAAAAGACATCTGGATTGCTGGGTTTCTGGAAACAGTGACATAGACTCTTTGGGTACACTTCACTTACCTCTTAATACAACACTCAGGAACATCCCACCCACAGTTCCATCTTTATGGGCTCTGCTGTATGCACTGAGGCAAGCCTGTGTGGAAGGTTGATTAGGCAGGGGAATTCACTGCCTGCAGCTGAGGTCTGGAGTGCTGTGGGGAGCTCCCCAAAGACAGGCACAAGACCTGGCTTACGGATGCCTGGCAGAGGCTCTAGGTTACTTCTGCTGTCTCCCCACCTCTAATCCACCCATCACCCAGAGGTGGGCCAAGGATCAGGGGTCTGGATGATCTCTCAAGGGCAGGAAGAGGGTGAGGCTCTGAGAAGAAGTGTGCTGTGCAATCAGAAATCATATTTGGTGTTATGGCTTCATCTCTTTCAAAGATATCTAGAGGGGGAAGATGGCAGATGATTAACTCTGAGTTGGGCTATTAGAAACATGACCCAAGTGAAGAGAGTCAACAGTAACCAGAACACATTGTGAAAAGGAAAAGGTGAATGGATTGTCACCAGGGCCAGAATCCCCAGAGAGAACTTTCACCTCCAAATGGAGTGAAAATTCTACCTGGTCACCCTCTTGTGTCCCCAAAGGGTCAACCCAGAAAGAGGGGAGAATAGAAAAGGAGTTTGGGGCCAGGGTGGATTCTTGTGTGTGGTTATCTCAACTCAGACCCTCTGAGATCCACAGCAGTATCCGAGAGCTGCGGCGCTGCTCTCTCTCTGACTCCCCAGGCTCTGTTGCTGCTGCCGCAGCAGCTCTGAAACCAAGGTCGGCTGACTGTGTGTTGCCTGTGCTAACTCCAGAAGCAGCTGCTCCCAGAGCAGGACCAGCACTATCCCCAATGCTAAAAAGAAGTCAGGAGACCGAGGGATGAGCATATTGGCCAGCTCCTGGGAGGTACTCTTACTGTTGCTGGCTCAGTTGGTAGGATATCTCAATGTGAGTTCAGCTGAAAGTGAATTCAGCAGTAGAACACTTGTGTAAACCTAGAATAAGGATACTTTTCTTTTTCTAAACAATTCTCCCTCTGCTTATAAGTAACTGACAAAACCCTTAATATTAAGAAAGACATTCCCCATGTTACTATTTCATGGTTGCTCTTTGGCCTTGCTAGGTGAGGTTTCAGTCCTAGTCAACCCCCATGCTGGTTGGATTGCTCCATCTTCACACCTAATTCAGAACTATGTACAGTAATTGTAGAAGTATATAATTCTAAACTTTTTTACCTGTTATAAGATATGCACTCTTTAATTCATACAATATTGCTATTAGGTAATTACAGTTATTTTACACACTTCATAGACGAGAAAACAGAGTCACAGACAATTTGGGAAACATTTTTAAGGTTCCACAGCAAGTACCTGGTTCTTAGAATCCAAATCTAGGTGATCTGTGATCTTAAGCAGTTCTCTACAGTTAAACTGGGAAGGCCTGCACTATTTACTGTGTGAAATTCACACAGCTTATAGTAAGTTCTTCTCAGCAAGCTAAACTTAAAGCAGGTATTCCCTAATTTCCTTCTCTGACATACTAATGTTTCTGGGCTAGTTCCCATGCTGAACAAATGAGCCTCTATTCCTCGTGCCCTTCTCTCCCCCCATGTCCTTCTGTCCTTTCTGAAGATCCAGTTTCCCAAAGGGGCTCTCTATTTGTCTGCCCCACTCCTGATTAGGGCCCCTTCTTTGGCTTCTCTGGATAAACTCACAATAATGATAGACCAAGAAGAGGACCGGTACCTGAGAAGTAAAAACAGATAACGGACCAGGACCAGGGCCAAGGATGCCTCATATAGAGGGTCCTGGAGCAGATTGTACGGTTTATTCTGGCTCTAGGAGGAGCAGGGTGTGATTCTTACACATTAAATGTACATGTCTAAATATTCTTAATATTCTTGTCTCCTCTTCTGTCGCTTTGGAAAATCATGGGAGATTCCAGGATACTCCACCAGCTTCTTCTGCCCAAAAGTTATAAATGGCTTCAGCAGGAATCTTGCCACTGGGCAAGAGTTTCAGGGGCCCAGGTCACTATGTAGCCATCCCTTGTTAGGAAACTATTGCCCCCCACCTCACCTCCAGGTCTGCTCTATGAGCTGGTGGCTTAGTGACTTTCTAGGCAAAGGGGAGGTGGAGGTGGCTTAAAGGAAGTATTTTAAATAACTCCCAGGTAATTCTTCTAATAACATTTAATTCATCCATTCATCCATCTAATCAGTAGTCTACAGTCAACTGCTAGACTCCCAGGAAAAGAAACAAGGGGTTAGACCTGATCCCAAGCTCCTGCTCTGGTGACTTAATGACTGTGGACATAAAGCCAAGATTACCTAGAATTCTGTAAGCCTGATCTCTAGCAGTGGCTGATCATATTTTATCATAAAAAATATGGAAGGACATTTTGTCTCCTGAGACTGGCTTCCTGTGAATGAGGCACATACCAGCTTTGTGGTTTTCTCTCCAACCCTTGGCCACACTGCTGTGCTTGTTCCTGGCCTCGCAAACGCACCCTCATGCCCATGCTGCCTACACACACATACACACACGTTCATAAAGGCACAGCCCATTCCATTCTTTTCCTTCATGGTTACTACCATCTTTGTCAAGGAGAATGAGGAACCTGGCATGACATCCCCTCAGTCATTGTCAGGTGATCCAGTGTCCCAACAATCTCCTTGAAAAATAGACTCATTTTGTATACACATAAATTTCACAGAAGTCTTCAGAATGTCCACTGAATTGTGAATTCCTAGAGGTCACACAACACACAGGGTATTTGCTTCTATAAACCAAAGTGTTTGGATAGATGATCACTGAATACCCCGTAGCTGACAAAATAGTATCTTTTTGATTAACTGCTATGTTTGGATATCAACATTTTTTATTCTTGACCTGAACACCCTCAAGGGTAGGGAACTACATCTGAGACTAGAAAATAAAACTATTGGAGATAGGGCATCTCTTAGTATGACAGAAATGTAAAGATCATATACTTTTACCTTCTAGACCAAGGGTATATGAAAGAAGGGACTATCTTTTTCAAAAGCTGTATTCTAACTTATGCCATATAGTAGGTTGTCAGTAAATGTTTGATGGATGGATGAAATAAATTGATTAATGGATGAATGTATCTTATCCAAAATGGTATCAGATTCTTTACTCTCCTGTCATTCACCAATAAGATTAAATAAGTCATTTGATTCCCATCACCCTCTTGACAAGAAATAATTAGACTTCTCAAAATCCTGAATGTACACTGTACATTCTTAAGAGAGTCTTCACTAGCCTGCCTATATTTTAAATAAAATTTCAAAGACAGGAACTGAATATTGTCCATTTTTCTGTCTCACACCCTGCCCCTATTCTTTTAAAAATTGACATTGTTTAAGTGTCTTCCTTGTGCCTTATCATGTACTAAAGCCTCACTTGATGGAACCAACAATTCAGAGAGGAAGGTGCTAATAGGCCTGTTTTACAGTTGAGGATTTAGATTGTCTAAATAAAGTCTTTGGGGTGACTGGGCTCATAAACACAGAGCTCTTCTGAGTCCAATTCAAGAAACTATTGCCTTATTTTAAAAACTACCTTGTTACACACTAGACATTTTAATTTCTAAGTGAAGAAGTTTAGTCACAATGATCATCACCACCAAATCTGAGGAAACCATCTTGAATCACTTACTAATCCTGTTAGCAAGGTTCTGTGGGCTACACAGGGACATGGGGTCAGGAATGAGGGTCTGAGCAGAAGGGGAGGAGTGTATCCCATGAAGGAAATGGTCTCTGACTCAATGCCACAAAGAAACCTGCTTAGCTGTGGAAGCAGGCTTGGAAAACTATACTCGGGGATGGGAAGAAACTGGAGTAGCACACTTCCACAGAGAAGCTATGGCAAGGATCTCCGGTGTTCTTAGAAGTCACTCTTTGAGACTTTGTCCAGGCACGAGTTCCTTAAGGATCTTCTGGCAGCTCCACGGGTACCCGGCCTGGAGGAGGCTGTGACTGGTTAAAGCTCCTTTAGACCCTCGTCCCCGAGGGAGGTCTTGGGAGCTCCCAGTGCTTCCTTGGATTGTAGGGACAAGAAGGCAGGGGAATGTCAGGAATGACCCAGCACGTGACTGATTGTGCAAGAGCCACCTCCTGCTCTTCCCAGAGCCAAGCCTGAGCCTATAAAAGACATACTAAGCTCCAGCACCTCATCTGCTCTGACTCCCCCAGGACGTGTCTGTGCTCCTGTGTGTGATCACGGTGAGTGGCAACCTGGGAGACCAGAGGGCACAGGGGAATGGGAGAATGAACGGCGGCTTCAGAGAGTTATGTCTTTGATTCTGTGCTATTATGTGCAGAAAAGAGAGACAGTCTGACTTGGGTTTCTGGAAATCTTGCCTTGGGCTATGAGAAATGTGTATCTGACAGTTTCATCAAAGGCTTATTCTTATATTTCAAAAATGGATACTTTGTTGGGTGTGAATACTCTATTCAAGGTCATGAAGATTTGAAGATATTGCCTATCTACTAAAAGATAGGATAAGAAGCTTCTTATTGTATCTGATTTTCAAGTATATATCTTCATTCAGCAGGAAAGATTTAAGTCGTTTTCTTTCACTTGATATACGTGTGTATGTGTATACATATACACACACTGAATATTATTCACCGTCACCATATGATTTAGTTTTAAAAGAGATAAAATTGCCATCCTTGCCTTTTCACAGCTAAAGGGTTTGATTATTTCAATTTTCAGGTTTAAAAAGTCACACTGAGATGTCCTGCCAGCAAAACCAGCAGCAGTGCCAGCCCCCTCCCAAGTGCCCCCCAAAATGCCCACCCAAGTGTCCTCCAAAGTGCCCACCCCAGTGCCCAGCCCCATGCCCACCTCCAGTCTCTTCCTGCTGTGGCTCCAGCTCTGGGGGCTGCTGCGGCTCCAGCTCTGGGGGCTGCTGGAGCTCTGGGGGTGGCAGTTGCTGTCTGAGCCACCACAGGCCCTGTCTCTTCCACCGGCACCAGCACCAGAGCCCAGACTGCTGTGAGTGTGAACTCTCTGGGGGTTCCAGCTGCTGCCACAGCTCTGGGGGCTGCTGCTGACCAGACCTCAGACATCACAGAGAAACCCTTATGGAGAAACTTGCAGCCAGGATCTGTCCCAGAATGATGCCTCTCCTGCCCCTTTTTCTTCTTCCCTTGGGCTGACACACCTTGTGAAGTGTTTGTCTGTTGTCATGGCCCAAGAGCCCATCCTGGATCCTGATCTTACCTTCCCACCTTACCTCATACAACAATAAAGCTCTTCTGCCTCTTCGTGAAGTATGCTGGCCATTGTCAATTCTTTTATTCTTTTCAAATCCCTTAAAGTCCAGTGCCCCAGTCGTACACTTTTAAGGATTCTTTGGTAAGAGTGGAGTGTGAGAAAGAGGTATGCTGGAAGCAGTCTCCAGAGGGGCAATCCTGAAAGAGCAGCCTCACAGTAGGGCTTCTCAATGGGACTGCGTGTGTGCACTTGGAGACTGCGAGATGTGGACCCTCTCAGCCCAGGCAGGGGCCTGAAGGGACTGACAGCCCCAGGGCTGAGCGCTGCTGGCCATGTGCTGCTTGCTCAGTTTAACTCACCATGCCAAATGTAACTTATTTTCATGTTCTCTTCATGCCATGATGACAAAGTTAGAAAAATCTTTTGCACTCTGAGCAAAAAGGTCTATTTAACAGAATTCTTTTCATCAGATTTAAAATGCTTGGCATGAGAATCAGAACCCTTAGGGACAAGTTTAAATGACAACTCATTGTCACTCAACTACTCTGCGTGGAGGAGGAGTCTGTCCAGTTCTTGCTTTCTTTCATGTTCCAGCCTCTCCATGAAACAACAGTTAAATAAATACTTAAGCAATGTAAGGCTGAAGGAACACCTCAGTATGGGCCTGCTCAGTCCCTGTGACTCAATCCACGGCTAAGTGAGACAGAGTATGGAACCGGGCTCCGGGCCATGTCCCACCTTTATTGCTGCACCTGCCTCACTGCAAAGGATCAGGCCTGGAGGGTGTGAAGGAGAATTATGAGAAATACCACTCTCAAAAAATATATATGAAACAAAACATAAACCAAAATAAACAAAAAAAGAAAAACCACTCTTATGTAGCTGTAAAATAAGCTGCATGTAGCCCAGCCTGGGTCTGGCCCTCCTTAGGTTCTGGTCTCAGTTCAGCACTCATATTAAAATAATTTTAGCACAGAGAAGCAGCTTGTCTGGATGACTGAGGCTCTGTGCCTTGGGGAGGAAGTGTGAGGAAGAGTGAGGGCACCACCAGGGGAATTAAAAATAGTAGTCTATCAGCAGGCTGAGAGGTGCGTGTGGTGAGATGATGGGCTCAGTTCAGAGCAACGCCCTGCTGAAAATGGGCTTATAAAGCATCCTATCCCTTCTTCTGCATGACACCAATGGGTACCAATTAACATCTCCACCTGTGTTCTTCCACTCTAATCCCTCCCTATCATGCTTGAGGCTTCTTTTCTTTGCTCCTTTTTGTAAATATTGCAACTCCTATAGGTAATTATATGTCATTGTTAGTTTAATTTGAAAGTCTCATAGTACTAATTCTGAGTCTACGTTCATATATGTATTGCCCACACTTTTTCTTTTTTGTTTCTCTGCGAACTACCTATTCATATACTCTGCCTTATTTTTCAGCATACTCCTTGTTTTTTTTTGTTTTTTTTTTCCAGTCTATCTTAAGTATTTTCCCTCTGCATTAGTCAGTGTTCTCCAAAGAAACAGAACCAGTAGGAGACATAGGTCTGGATAGAAATATAGATATAGTTACAGATATAGGTAGAGATACAAATTTATGATAAGAATTGGAAACAGATTTATGATTATGAAGGCTGAGAAATCTCAAGATCTGTCGTTGGAAAACTGGAAACCTAGAAGAGGGGATAGTTCTAGTCTGAGTCTGAAGGCCTGAGAACCAAGAGAGCTGATGGTGGAAACTGCAATCTGACACTATCCCAGCACAATAAGATCAATATCCCAGCACAAAGCAGTCAGGCAGAAGAAATTTCCTCCTACTCAGCCCTATTGTTCTATTCTGGTCATCAGTTGATTGAATGAAGCCCACTCACATAGGGAAGAGTAATCTACTTTAGTCGGTCTACAAATTCAAATGTTAATTTCATCCAAAAACATCCTCACAGAAACAGCCCGAGTAATGTTTGACCAAATGTCTAGGCACCTTCTGGCTCAGTCAAGTCTCCATAAAATTAGCCAGCATACTTCTCCCCTTCCTCCTTATATTATGAGCCATATCGCCTTATAGTAATTTTGTTTGCTATAAGAAATTTTAAATTTTCTTTTATCTTGAAAGTTTTAGACTTCTTGGTTAAGAGTTTTTTTTTATGTTCTTAAATTATACACATAGTCTTCAAGATTTTCTGCTAAGATTTTGCTTGCTGTTTTAATTCCTAATTTGTTAGTATATTCATTTTTATTGTGAGATAAAATCTACATACAAAAGAATAAGTAAAATATATTTATGTAGTTTAAAAGAAACACAAATAATACCAACCACAATGAGGATAAGAAAGAGAAGACTGTTAGAACTCCAGAGTTGCCCCATGTCCCCAATCACAAGACGCTTCTCCACCCCACCAAAGGTAAGCATGTCACAATTTTTAATTTTCATTGTAGTTTTACTATTGATGTATGCTTCCCAATTGAGTTTTTAAGCTTTATAAACAAGGAGTCACACTTTTATATAATTTTTTTCTCTTTGTTCAATGTCCAGTTGAGAAGGTAAACCCTACTGTATGTTGATCTGTATCTTATTCATTTTCATTATTGAATAGTATATTACATTTTACAATTATACCAAAACATTTTTATCTATTCTACTGATGATGATCATTTAGTATGTGTCTAGTTTTTGACAAATAATTCTAATTCTGTTATGAAAATTCTTATATATGTCTTTTGGGACATATCTGCGAAGTTTTTATTTTTCCCCAGAAGTACGATTACTGGATAGACATATTTTCATCTATCTGGATAACAACAAAATGTTTTCCAGAGGGATTGCATTAACATTTATCCTGATCAGTATCGTATGATAATTTCTGCTGCTCTGCATCCTTACCGTTACTGGTACTGGCACACCATTTTAATTTTGCTAATCGGGTGTCAGTATCTATTATTATCTCTTTAATTTGCATTTTCTAGATTATTTATGAAGTTGAGCATCTTTTATTGGCCATTTGAACCTCCCCTTTTGTTAGATTTATTTTCAAGCCCTTTGCTCATATTTCTATTATGTGTTTCTATTTTGTAAAGATGGGTAGGCATTTTATTTCTGCATTTTGGGTACCAGACTTCTATTAGTTATGTGTAATGCAAATATCTTTTGCCACTCAGTGATTATTTTAGTTATTTAATGACATACATTTCCACTTGAGTTCATTTGTATAAAGTGTAGGGTTTAGCTCAAAATTCCTTTTTACCTATTGATGTCCAATTGCTCCAACACCATTTGTTGAAAAAGATATTCTTCCATTTAATTTCTTTTGCACTTTTGTCGAAGATGAGTTGAACATATTTGTGTAGGTCTATTTATGAGTTCTCTATTCCATTCCATTGATCTCTGTGTGTGTCCCTACACCAGTACCATTTTTGCCTTGTTTTCAATCGTGGGAGAAAGAATTCAGGTTTTCACAATTAAGTATGATGTTAGCTGTAAAATTTTTGTAGATGGTCTTTATTGATTGGAGCTAATTCCCCTCTATTTTTAACTTGCTAAGAAATTGTATTATGAATTGGTACTGAATTTTGTCAAGTGTTTAACTGCACCAATTGATATGATTGTGTGATTTTTTTTGTTTTAGCTTGTTGATATAATGGGTTTCATAAATTTTCAAACGCTGATCCTGCTTTGCATACCTGAAATAAATCCCAGTTGATCATTATGTATAATTATTTTTACATATTGTTGGACTAGATTTGCTGGTATTTTGTTGATGATTTTAGTGTCTAAGTTTACAAGGCGTATTGTAGTTTTCTTTATTTTCATACTGTATTTATCTGATTATAATATCAGAGAAATGATGAGCCTCATTAAATGAGTTGAGAATATTCTGCCTACTTCTATTTTCTGAAAGAAATTGTGGAAATTTCTGAAAGAAAGTGTGGAAAATAAATGTTATTTTTGTTTAACATGTTTGGTAGAATTCCCTAGTGAATCCATCTGGGCTTACACGTTTTTTTCAAGAGCTTTTAAGCAATAAATTCAATTTCTTGAATGGTTCTGGGACTATCTAGATCACTTATTTCATCTTAGCTTAGTCTTGGTAGTTTGTGGTTTTAGAGAAATTGGCTCATTTCTTTTCAAGCTGTCGCATTCATGAGCAGAAAAGGGTTTGTAGCATTCCCTTATGTTTTTAATGGTTGCAGGATCTGTAGTGATACTAAACTTTTACTCCTGGTATTGGTGATTTTGTCTTCTCTCTTTTATTTTGTGAATCTTGCTAGAAGTTTATGAATTTTATTTTGGTTAATGAGGCTTATTGCAATAATTTCTTATATTATTTTCTCGTTTAAATTAGGTTGATTTTTATTTCATCTTTACTTTTTCTTCTATCTGTTTCAGGTGTATTTTGCTCTTCATCTTGTATCTTCAGCCAGAGACTTAGATTACTGTTTTGTGGAATTTATTTGTTTCTAGTGAACACTTAAGGCTAAAAATTTTCCTCTTAACACTGCTTTGGCTGTTTCTCTGTCTTAGTTCTGGTTACAATACCAAAGGATCATAGACTGGGCGGGTTAAACAACAAACATTTATTTCTTACAGTGCTGAGGGCTAGGAAGTTCATAATCAAAGTGATAGCAGATCCAGTGTCTGGTGAGGGCACTCTTTCTGGCTTGCAGATGTCCACCTTCTCATTGTATATTCACATGGCCAGGGAAAAATTCCCTCCCGCTTCTTCTTATAAGGGCACTAATCCCATTCATGAGGGCTCCACCCTCATAATCTAGTCACATCCCAAAGGTCCTTCTCTTAATAATATCACATTGGGGACTAGAATTTCAATATATGAGTTTTTTTTTTGTGAGGGACACATTCAGTCTATAAGTAATCCCATATTTACATATTGCATATTCATTTTGTTCATTTCTAAGTATTTTAAGAATTTTCTTTGAGATTTCCTCTTTAACTCCTAGACTAGGAGTATGTTGTTTAATTTCCATATGTTTAGAGATTTTTTTGTTTTCTTTCTTTATTGATTTCCATTTTGTATTAACAGAGAATTAAAATACTATGCCTCAGTAATTAACAAACTAAGAGGAATTAAAAAGAGAGTTTTAATACCAACTCAAGGAACAAATAATTATTATTGTGTTAGCTTGTTCCGCATTGATATAAAGGAATACTTGAGGCTGGGTAATTTATAGAGAAAAAAGGTTTATTTGGCTCACGGTTCTGCAGGCTGCACAAGAAGCATGGTGCTGGCATCTGCTCCTGGTGAAGCCTCAGAAAGCTCCCACTCATGGTGGAAGGCAAAGAGGAAGCTGGTATATCACATGATGAGAAAGGGGAGAAAAGTGCGTGGTGGTTGTCATACTCTTTAAAAAAATAGATATCCCATGAACCAGATCTCATTACCACTCATTACCTTTTGCAGAACACCATTCATGAGGGATCTGACCCCATAACTCATCACCTCCCACCAGTCCCCACTTCCAACATTTGGAGTCACATTTCAACATGAGATTCGGAGGGGACAAATATCCAAACCATATCAATTATCTTTACAAAATCTTGCAAGTCATACAAATGATTGGAAGATGCAACATTTATACCACATCTAAACTCAAATTTCTCAAAAGAATGATAAACTAACATTAATTATAAACAAATATATGAAAGTCACAAACTAAATGCTAATTAGATCAGCAGTATGTAAAAAAGAATATATTTTGTCCAATTACTGATTAATCTAGGAATGTAAGATTTGTTTATCATTAGAAAATATATTTCTTTATATTAATATATTAAGAGAGTGGAGCAATGACAAAAACTGATTAAATCTCAGCTTTCATGGAGCCTTCATCCTATTTGAAAAGAAAGACTACAAATAGATAAATTGTAACATGTTGACAGGTATGAAGTAAATAAACAGTAGAGATGGAGAATAATGGTGTTTATGTTTTGTTTTCTATTGTAGTCAAGGTGGGTTGAGAGGTGGCATTTAAGCAGAGGGCTCAGTGAAGTGAGAGAGTGGACCAATTTACTATTTAGATGAAGAGAATTCTTCCAGGTAGCTGGAAGAACAAGTGTAAAGGCTGTGAGTAACAAGTAAGCTTGGTATATTAGAAGATTAGCAAGTGAAGCAGAGCTGCCAGAGCCTAGTGGTTGAAAGTGAGTTAGGCAATAATGTCCAAGTATGGAAGCAGGATTGTACGGGGCCTTGTACACCACAGTAAGGATATGGATTTTGTTCTAAGTGCGATGGAAGCACTGCTATAGCTGCATCCCACAAGCTTTGATGGTCTGTGCTTTCATTTTTATTCAAATAAAACTATTTTCTAGTTTTTCTTATGACTTAATCTTTGATTTATAGGTCATTTAGGTAAAATTAACTTTAATACTATATTTTATTTAGGCTAGTATATCCATAATTTTGCATTTCAGCATGTAATCAATCTAAAATATTAGTGAGATATTTTACATTTGAAGCAATTTTATGTCTTCAAACTCAGCGTTATGCTATGGCACATCTCAATTCAGACAAGTTGTATTTCAAGGGCTTTATCGTCTCATGTGATTATTGGCTACTGTATTGGACAGAGTAGGGCTACACCAATAGTTTTCATCTCTGTTTGCACAACACATTCAACTGGGACCTTTTAAAAAACACCAGTGCTGGGGCCCTATTCCCAGAAATTCTGAATTAATTAGTCTACAGTTGAGTCCTGGCATCTTTTTTTTTTAATGACTGCCTACTAAGACCACTGGTGTCAACCCTGAAATTTTCCTTTAATCACACCATGTTTCTCCTGTGTTGAGGTTCAGCATCACTATCTAACTTCTTAGGTGTTTCTGTTTCTCTCTCCAGTTCTACTGTGAGGTCCTGAGGACAGGAACAAGGTTAATTCATCTGTATTTCTCACATAATTGAGGCAGTGCTGGTCCCAGATTAAGAGCTCAGATGTGGTAGGTCGCCGCTTGCTATAACAGCCCTCTGTAGCTGATGATTCGCTTGCCATAAACACCATCAACATGGAGCACTGGACTGGGAGGGAGAGATGGAAAACGGGAGGACATTCTTACAAAAATACTTGCCGGAAAATCTGCCCTCCACAATTCCATTCCTGCTGTCTAATGCTCATTTTCTGAGTTAGTAATAGCAGAAGTTACTACAAAAGTAGGTAATTTCTGTCTTTACAGAGAGGAGATATAGGCTGGAGATTTACTCATCTTCCTTGTCATCATTATCAATGTCTTCATGTTCACTCATATCAGCTAACTTTGTCGTTGTTAGGCATCTATTTTACATAGTAGGTATTTCCAGAAGTACATCGTGATTATATGCGTATCTACGTATATCATATATGATATATGTAAGGAGAAATAAACCAATCTTAATGGGTTGCATGAAGAGTTGCATCCTATATAAACCTTTTGAGAATTAGAGCAACACACACCAAATTTCTTTTTCTTGTTGGTTTAGAGTGTTTTGATGGGTAAAAGGGAAGAGTTTTTTTCTATCATGGGAAAAATACCTTCCTCATAATCTTCTTGTATGTTTGTTGAGGGAAAAAAATCAGTCCTTTTTTTAAAAAAAATAGTTGCAATAAATGCAACATGTCTGTGTGTGTGTGTGTGTGTGTGTGTAGTTGACAGATACTTTCACAAAAGGTTCCTGAATTGGTAGAAGTCTCAAGTCTCTGACCTGTGTTCATGAGATACTTAAATGTGGCAGAATCACATACACAACACACCACAGAAAAACTCAGAAACTCCTTCTTAAAAGGCCCCTTGATAGTGACACATTCCTTGGTAACCTAAATAGAAGTAGACAAATATGATAGCCTTTGAATTCCAGGCTGAAGTGTTCTTAGAAGAGAAATTCTAAAGAGAAGAGTGACTGACCAAGGGGCATCTCTCTCCACAGTTAGGATTGGGGACTTGGCCTGGTCTAAAAGCATGGGGGATACTCTAAAAGAGTAAGGAGGCCTAGGGTACCAGACCAGCCTCTCAGGATTGACTGACCTGGGAAAGGTCCACAGCCTCTGGCTGAAATTTGGCTGGAATATGTTAGGGGCTAAATCTCGGGCAGTCTTGGAGCCTTTGGTGCCAAAGTTCTTTCTGAGGGACTGAGTAAAGCGTGTTCAGGAGGGAGGCTTGAAAGGTAAGTACCCATAGCCTTAAACCCCTCTGCTTGCCACACCTTGAGACCTTAGCCTGGGAAAAGGGTCTGATTTACAAAAAGTCTCATATAGTCACCCTCTCTCCCACTAGTGCCGAAGAGGCTACCTGCGAAGCTCATCATCCAGCTCAGGAGGAGGTGAAACCAGGAGGCCGGAGAATGTCAGGCATGACCCTGCACTTGTGCAACAGCCACATCCTGCTCCTGCCCTTAGCATGGCTCATCCGAGGCCCAGTGCCAGGATCCATATAAAGTGTGTTCCTGCTGCTGGCTCCTCATCTGCTCTGCTTCCTAAGGGACTCATCCCAGGATGAGTGTTTCTATAGGAATCCAGAGGGGGGCGCTAGCGGGATGAAGATGGAGATGGAGAGTAATTCTGGAATGGGAACATTGAGAGGAGGAGGAGGAGGAGGAGGAAGAAGAAATGGTGGACAAGGCCAGAAGGCCGGAAGTAGTAGTTGACTCTGAACAAAGCAGGAACCAACCTGGGAAGGATTATCCCTGTGATCAGACAGGGAGATGATAAATGACCTGGGATTGCTGCAGCCCTACCAATGGTTGGCCTGCTGGCGCTAAGCCCATTGCTCTGAAGGAAGCTTTTCTGTAACTTGCAGATCTCAAATTTATTATTATTTATTAAACAGATTTTCTACCAATTTCTAAATTCCATTTCTAGATAGATTCGTGTGGGTAGAAGCAATGTATTTAACATGTCTTTGAGATGGCATTCAAATTTTGCTGGCTTTATTAGTTCAGAAGTCACCTATAAACTGCCTAACAAATACTAAGAATTTTTGAAAGCTCTAGGGATACAAAAGTAATGAAAATATACTCTGTCTCAAAGAGTTTTCTATACATGTCCTTATTTTAGATATTCCTCTTCATCACCTTGGGGGAGGATTTTAAAATAGACAAAACGTAATGGCTCTTGATATTAAGTTTCTGTATATGTTTCTATTTTGTCATTCAGGTTTATTGAAATCCCACCAAGATGTCCTACCAGCAGAACCAGCAGCAGTGCCAGCCCCCTCCCAAGTGTCCTATCCCCAAGTGTCCCCTCAAATGCCCCCAAAAGTGTGCATCCCCATGCCCACCTCCAATCCCTTCTTGCTGTGGCTCCAGCTCTGGGGGCTGCTGCAGCTCTGGGGAAGGTGGCTGATGCCTGAGCCACCACAGATGCCGCAGGTCCCACTGCCACAGACCTCAGGGCTCCGATTGCTGTGGCAGTGGCAGCAGCCAGCAGTCTGGAGGTTCTGGCTGCTGCTCCGGAGGGGCTACTGCTGACCTGGACCACGAGCAGCACTGAAGGAATTAGTGGGCGAAGGACCCATTGCAGCCTGGTGTTTTACCTCCTCCACTCTCTTGCTTTTCCTTTTTGCAGCCCCATCAATTGAATAAACGTGCAGGTTTGCTTCTCATCAACTTCAGGCCTTGGATTTGCATTATTTTAGCTTTATGTCAATATCTGTATTTCTCAGATTGTTGAAAAATTGTCTGACGTGCTTTGCAACAATAAATTTACTTTCAAGTAATTTTCAAGTCCCAGTTTGATGGTGGTTTTATTCCACTTTTCTTCACTTTTACCTAAATCCCAATCCTTTTCCCTAGATAGATAGATTTATTGCTTTTACTGGAATAGAGAAAAATCAACCAATTAAACTTTAATGAATTACTTATTTGTGTACACATACTTTCACGAAAATCTAAAATTCTGCAGTATTTGTGAAAACAGTAAGTAAGGATTGATTAGAATTCCAAGGTAAACCTAACTTAAATTTAAAAAATAATAGTGGTGAAATAGCCAAGTCACTAAAGTTGTTTGGACAGAAAAAATCTAATTTACTTAAGTTAAAAAAATGTACTTACTGCTCCATACATTTTCTAAAGCAATATTCTCTCTCTCTCTCTCTGTGTGTGTGTGTGTGTGTGTTTAAAAGATTAACATTAAGAAAGCAGAATAGCATCACATCCATCTGGGAACCATGTAGAAAAGTGTACTAATTTTTGTAGCTGTTCTTATTAATTGTGTTGTGCACATACAAGAGTCTGGTTAAATAAAGTTCTATTGAGTCCCAGGTTTCTTTTTTCGAGAAGCCTATTTACAGTATCTGTAAGTCAGAACTGGAATTCAACGAAGTACTATTTCCCTTGTTCTCTCCACTCTGTCCTAAAGGTAAGGAGCCCCTTGTTACAGAGCTCTGCTGACTTAGGACTTTCTCTGAGGCTAACACATTGGTAATGAGAGGTCACAAGTTGCAGACCTGTCTTAGCCTTGTGGTCATGCAGGAAGTTCAAATGATTACACTGGGAGAAGGTGCAGACTGAGGTGGGCATCAGTGTGCACCCTTGGGCCTTTGCAGACCGCTGTTGAAATAAACTTGGTTTGTTGTTTTTCCTGCTGTTGTTCTTGCACTTACCACCAATTGAAATTACATATTTATTTCTCTTTGATTGTTAAGTGCCTCTCACCTTATCCCTGAAGATTATACTATAAACTATTTATTATATATAATGTATATGCTTCAAGATGTCATTGTCTGGTCATGAAAACAGAGACCATTCTAGCCACATTCGAACTAATTTAAACACAGAAAGATCTAATGCAGGGAATTTGTTAGAAAAGTCTTGGAGGGGCCAAATAAGTAAAAGTGGTACTCAGGGATTACCCAGAGATCTGGAAGAATTTGGGGCAGGATGTAGGACTTGCCAAATGGCTGTGCTGGCTCAGGAGAGCACTGGAAACAAAACTGTCATTCTTGCCGTATTCTCACAGACAGCAGTCAGGTGTGACAGCTCCAAGATCACTCTTTGAAATTCTAGTTCACTAGACCTCAGAATGACGTATTGGGATGGGGGAAAGGGTGGAGACCAGTGGTTTTGGAGGTCAGGGGCTGGTGTGGCAGGTCACAGGCTTTCTGGGACATAGCCCATCTGAACTGAAGAAAAGAGCCCTGTTCCTCACCCTGTTCCCCTGCTCTGGTCGCTGTTCAGAACCAAATGCAACTGTAATGACTACAAATGGTTGATGGGGGATAAGAAATAGCAACACCAGCAAAACTAACCAATATTCAGTTAGCATTTACTCATGTTCGGCACCTGCTTTATCTCACATTAACATTTGCTTGGTCTGTTTATTCTAACGGTATTTATTAAGTGCCTACGATCTATCAAGTGCAGTTTTAAGATTTGAGAATATACTTGTGAACAAAACAGCCAAAAATTTCTTCCTCATTGAACTTGTTCTAAGAAAAGAAGGCAGGTGACAAACAAAATGAATTTAAAAATATATATTATTCACGCAACTGACAAATATGTTTTGAGTGCACCAAGTATTATGTATAGTAAGGCTCTGTGGACAGAGCAATGAACAAAAGCAATGAAAGTTCTCACCCAATAGGGTTCACATTCTGATGGGACAAAATGAACAATACATGCATACATAAAATATATAATGTATTAGATGAGGATAAACTCTAAGGAGAGAAATAAGGTTGGAAGAGGGACAGGGAGGGCAAGTAGGTATGGATTATAATGCTAAATGGGGTCACCAGTGAAGGGTTCACAGGAGCCACATTTGAGCAAAGACTTGAGTGAGAAAGTCAGCCACATGGGCATCTGGGGGAACAGTGTGGATAGAGAAGAAGCAACAGCAAAAGGCCTGCAGTGGGAGTGTGCCTGAGCATCAGAAAAACTGCAAGCGGACTGATGCGGGGTCAGAGTGAGGGGAGAGGACGGGACATGAGATCAGTGAAGTACAGGGTATAGGGTCCAGTCCATGCATCCCTTTTGAAAGCCTTTTTAAGGACTTTGGCTTTTACCATGAGCAGAATGAGAATTCATTCGAACATTTTTGAGCAGAGGAATGACATGCTCTTACTATTAATGTCTTCATTTTATAGATGAGAAAACAGCTTCAGAGTGTACAGCTAATTATCTAAGGTCACACATCTTGGAATTGGCAGAGCTATGACTAGGACTGGGACTGTCTGAAAGGAGATATGAAAAGTTCAGCTGGCTCTTTGGGTGAAGGTCTTAAAGAGGTTGAAATAAAGGTCAGAACAGGCCATTTGCACAGAGAGGATGGATAAAATAGTTGAGAAGGGTCCACAAGGGGACATAATCCAGTGGGTTCTACCTGTAAAAGTTTTCTGTATCCCTTTACATCTTGAAACGAAAAGATGAAGAGACAACTTCCACTGAAAATCCAGGAGGTGGTTGTAAGATCAAATGCAATGAAACAGTTCTACAACACTGCAGGTAAATCTGAGGGACTAGTTACCTGGTGTATGTTATAAAGGAATAAATGGGTTAGGGAAAGGCTGGTGGACATTCAAGGCCCACTAGTGTGGGCCATTTCAGGAGAAAGAGAAGTATCTGGACATTTATATTCACTGACCTCTGTGATCAAGAGGGCTTTGGTGCTGTCTTGCAGTGTCCCCAGCACAAACAGCTCATGTGACTCTGAGCTAGGTGGTACTTGCATTCTCATGTTTGGATGACCCACACATTTGCACATAGTGGGAGTCCTGTATGACTTTTCCCCTCCATATGTGAAAACCCTCTCTGCTCCATAGAGGATGTCCTTTACAAGATGTTCCTTGGCTCTTCTTGTGGTAGTCTGGGTGGAAGTGGCGAGTGGGAATGGAGGTAAGGAGGAAGGCAGGTGAGGGAGCTCCCTAGAAAGCCAGCTCAGGGTCCATGTGTGGTTACGGAACATGTCCTAGATGAGATTGAGAAATTCCTGTCTAGAGTCGGCTCCTGCCTGGCTGCGTGACCTCAAGCAAGTTTCTTCCCTTCTCTATGGGCCTCAGTTAGAATATAGGGGCTGCCCTCTGTCCTTCATTCTGTGGTTCTACAACAGAATCTCCTGATAGTCTAAGAAGAACTCCCAATTATCACAGCAATATCGCAGGGGATCTCCGGTGCAAGCCTTGGAGCTAAGTCTAAAGCAGACACACATAGACATAAAATCTAAGAGTGGACATCACTGGTCTCAGACACAGTAGAGAGATTTCTCACTGAGTACCAACATTCCTGTGCACTCCCTCTCTTCTGTGTATGGCTTCTCATTTCTTCCTCCTTCTTGTCCCCAGAAGGGGAGGGACCCAGATTGTCCCCATTCCTTGATCAGGAAAAGTTCCTAGGATGAGAGGAGACCCAGAACATGATGTCAGAGAGCAACATGTCTTTTTGGGCACTTCCCTGTCTAATCCCCTGATCTGGATTAAAATCTGAGTCTGGTTCACACACTAAGGGGCCCAGCTTCATATGTATAGTGAATACCAAGATTCATGGATGTTGGTGCCGTAAGGGATCTGAGAGATAATCTAGTATACAGTTCCTGACTATCCTGATGGTAAATCCCAAAAGAAGCTAACCGGGGGCACTACAGAGGACTTGTATTATTTTATTTTATTTTAATTTCTAGAGACAGGGTCTCCAGTGCAGTGGCATGATCATAGCTCACTGCAGCCTTGAACTCATGCGCTCAAGCAATCTTCTTGCCTCAGCCTCTGGAGTAACTAGAATTGCACGAGCCACTGTACCTAGCTTACAAAGATTAGCTGATCTTTCTAAGAATAGCAGCCCATTAGGCTGTATGACACAGGTATTCAATTGCATTCTGGCAGGGGACAGACCTCAAGACCTATTTTAGTACTTTCTGCCTTGGAGATGATTCTCTCTGCCTACTACACTGGACTAGTTTTCCATGAATCCACAAGTCTCTGATTCTATCAGCTTGTATCCAAAGAGATAAATGTAAGGGAGGTTCTGGGAGCAGATTTTTGGGATAACCCTGTGAGTCATCCTGGCACTTGCACCAGTTATCTGACTTCTCTATGCCTTGCCTTCCCAGCCTATACAGTGGGTGGGGCACAACCCACCCACCTGTTTTGGTGGCACATAGATAAGGTGTCTCTCACCAGGTATGCTAGTACTGCTTGCAGATGTCAAACCCATTAGTGAGAGCTTGACTCCATACAGCAGGAAGTGAGCCAATCAGAGCTCACAGATGGCATGAGATGCACAGATTGGCTAACAACAGGATGGCACTGACCACGTGGAGGAAGGAGGTCAGTCTGGGCTGTGCTGTCAATGTAAAGCATCCCCATTCACTCATTCACTCATTCATTTGTTTAGTCAATGTTTCCCAGGTCCTATGATGATATGTGGTGAATATGTCCACAGTTGACAACTCTTAAAAATCATAGTCTCATGGGAATAACTTCATGGAAGGCTAGGTTGTGGAAGTGTACATTTCCCTTGTAGAACAGGCTCCTACAACCACAGAATATCATAGCCAGAAGGGGTCTCATCTAGCCTCTTTGCTTTAGATTGGAAGAGAAAAGGCCTAGAGACATCAGGGCACTGTGGAATCACAGGGTGGGGCGGTGGCACAATCAGGATAAGGGTCCAGGTCTTTCTATTTGTGCCTTGAAATGTCTGTCTCCAGTTTTGTCGGCACACCTTAAAATGACTGGTCTTCTAGACATTTTCTTCTCCGTAAAGTGGGGATATCCCATCCTACATATAACGCAGAAGACTTCTTAATGACTGCTTGTATGTTGGGTGACTGAAAGGTATGGCTCCTGAAGCATCATGGATTGTAACACCAGAAGCAGCATGTTTTGGTAGAAAAACAAAATTTGAAGTCTCTTTTACCTGGGTTCAAATTCTGGCTCTATCACTTCTAACTGTGTGAACTTGGGCAAGTTATTTTTTGCTTGGGACACTATTGTGAGAACCAAATTTGATGAGCTATCCCATGCGGTGTCTGACCCCAAAAAGAGATTGTTCCTTTTCCTTTTACTCCACAAAACATCAGGTCTGGAGATGCACTGAAGCAGGACACTTAGGAGAGCAGAAGTGGAATGGCCTGGAACCACATCCCTTCTCATTTACCCCTCCTTTTGGAGAGAGGGACTGACTGGTGGGCTTCATGGTGGAAGCTGTGCAGTAAGACAAGCCCATCAGAGGCAGAATGACAGGAAGAAGCAGGACACCATGCCTGAGGACACCAAGCCAGGACACCAAGCCTGAAGCAGAGTCTCCCATCTTGCTTCTTCCAAAATGTTCAGGATCAGAGAGGGATCACACTACCTGACTTTAAAATATACTACAAAGCTATAGTAACCCAAACAGCATGGTACTGGCATAAAAACAGACACATAGACCAATGGAACAGAATAGAGAACCCAGAAATTAATCCATATATTTGCTATCAACTGATCTTTGACAAAGGTGCCAAGAACACACAATAGGGAAAGGAAAGTCTCTTGAATAAGTGATTCTGAAAAAACTGGGTATCCTCATCAAGAAGAATGAAATAAGATGCTTATCTCACACTATATACTAAAATCAACCAAAAAATGAATTAAAAATGTAAATTTAAGATTCAAAACTATGAAACTGCTAGGAAAAAAACAGTGGAAAAGCTCCATGACATTAGTCTGGGTGACCTTTTGAATATGACCTCAAAAACATAGACAGCAAAAGCAGAAATAGACAAATAAGATTAAATCAAGTTAAAATGCTTCTGTACAGAAAAGGAAATAAACAACAGAGTAAATAGACAACCTACAAAATGAGAAAACATTTGCAAACTATACATCTGATAAGGAGTTAATATCCAAAATGTATAAGGAACTCAAGCAACCCAATAGAAAGAACACAAATATCCCAATTAAAAAATGGGCAGAGGATCTGAATATACATTTCTCAAAAGAAGACATACAAATGGCCAACATGTCTAGAAAAAATGCTCAATATCACTAATCACCAGGGAAATGCAAATCAAAACCACAATGAAATAATACCTCACTCCTGTAATAATGGCTATTATCAAAAAACAAACAAACGAAAATGACAACAAAGATGTAGAGAAAAGGGAACTTATACACCACTGGCGAGAATGTAAATTAGTGCAGCCATTATGAGAAACAGTATGGAGGTGTCTCAAGAAACTGCAAATAGAACTATCACATTATCTAGCAATCTCACTACTAGGTATTTGTCCAAATGAAAGAAAATTAGTATATCACAGAGATAACTGTATTCATATGTTTATTGCAGTGCTATTTACAATAAATAGCAAACACACAGAATCAACCTAAGTGTTCATCAGTGAACAAATAAATAAAGAAAATGGAGTATGAACACACAATGGAATACTATCCAGCCATAAAAAGGAATAAAATCCTGTCATTTCTAGCAACATGGATGGAACTGGAGATCATTATGGTAAGTGAAATTAGAAAGATAAAAGATAACATGTTGGCAAGGATGTGGAGGAAATAAAATCTAGCACACCATTGGTGAGAATGCAATTTAGTACAGCCATGTGGAAAACAGTATGGAGGGTCCTCAAAAATTAAAAATAGAACTGGCATATAATCCTTCAATCACACTAGTAGGCATATATCCAAAGAAATTGAAGTCAGTAATGTTGAAGAGATATCTGCATTCCCATGTTTACTGCAGCACTACTCACAATAGGCAATAAAAGGAATCAACCTAAGTATAAATCAAAGGATAAATGGATGTTTAAAAATTCTATATATACACGAAGAATACTATTCAGTCATCAAAAGAAGGAAATCCTGTCATTTGTGAGAAGGTGAATGAACCTGGAAGACAACATGCTAAGCAAAATAAACCAGGCATAGATAGACATACTGCATGATCTAATTTATATGTGGAATCTAGAAATGTTGATCTCGTAGAAATAGAGAGCAGAGTGCTGGTTACCAGAGGTTGGGGTGACTGGTAGGTGGGGTTGGGGAGATTTTTTAAAGTATTAAGGGGAAGACTTTGCAAGACCTGGCTTGGCATGGGGGAGGGTCTGTGAATTAGTGGGTCTTTGCAAACTCTTTGTTTAGGAAATGTAGAAGCCTTAAAGCTTATGGGTCCTGGGAAATGTTGGGATCTATTATGTACAAATACAGTAGAACCTTTTACCTGAGAGGCCATAGAGGCCACAGTAGTGCCTGCACTGGCTTATCTAAGGAATTGACATTTATTTGGACCAGTGCTAGGCTTAGGCTCAAGACAACCTTCTTCAGTGGGCGACCTGATACAGCTCAGCGGGGGAAGCATGGGCTCTGGAGCTGGATAGGTTTGGGTTCCAACATCACTCCATTACCTACTGATGGGATGACCTTGGTGAAATAGACCTCTGGGTCTCAGTTTTCTCTTATGTAAAATTGGGGCTAATGAAGCCTGTCTCATAGAGTTATTTCAAAATCAAATGAAATAACACAGGCAAAGAGCTTAGGACAGTATCCACCACATAGTAAGTGCTCAGTAGATAACATTCCCATCTCTCTTTCTATGTCTTCTGCATTGTGGAAAAGAGAAGAGGCAGGGATTCAAGAACAATGCCATGTTCAGAAATAAAAGGCAACATATTGTAGTGATAAAGATCATGATCTATGAAAGCAGACTGCCTGCATCTGAAGTCTGGCTTCCTTACTTACCGCCTTGTGATGATGGGTAACTCCCTTAATGTTTCAGGGCCTCAGTTGTGTCCCTCTGTAAATGTACTTCCTCATGAATTTTTTGTTATATATAAAGTGTTCAAATAAACTTTAGATTCTATTATTGTTGTTGTTGTGGTTGTTATCACACAGTGTTCATTTGGCTGGAATTTTCCCTGCTCAGGGTTCTTTGGAATTGAAGCCTGGTAGTAAGATCCTGAAAGGTAAGAATGGGGGAGCCTAAGGGGCATGAGAAGGCTGAACGGAGGCAGTCTAGACCCCAGCCTGGAGCCTAGGATCATCAAGCACCCACCGAGTTTCCAAATGAACCTAGAATAACCTGATATTCCACGAAACAAACCATTTCTTGGAGGTGTTGCAGTCATATTGGGCCAGAGACCACTGGGCCAAACTGCTCAGCAACCTAGACCAGCAGAAGTTACCTTGGAGGCCCACAGAACACTCAGTTAGGCTGACTGAAGTGAAGTGAATCTATAGTTCAATTCTCAATTTTTCATACACTGTGCCAAAAGCTACACTTAGCTTTAGATTAGATTCTCAATTTTAGTTAGATTATCTAAGCTACACTTAGCTTTTGGCACAGTGTATGAAAAATTGAGAATCTAACTACACCTTGGATAAGTCCTTGAAGACTCAAGTGACCTAGAAACAGCTTCATTAGAGACAGATCACATAGGCATCACTCATAACTTCTAGGAAAAGGAGACTGACTTGTTTCCTGAAGAAGGGAACAGGAATCATTTATCTAGTGTTTGGGAAAACCCAATGTCAAGCACAGACATGCCCTGCCTCTGACTGAGGAGCCAGGCATACTGGGGAGGAATCTTGCCAATGCAGTGCCAGCCCTCCTCCTTGTGATCTCTGGTGCTTCATTTAGATGCCATTAAATTGCCTCATTGCTGCCCTATAAAAGGTCTCCCCATCTGCCAGTTTTTCAGATCACTGGCTTCTTCCAGTCTTATTCCTATCAGCAAAGAGGGTAAGTCTCTATACTGGATAAAGACATGGCGAGAAACAGAGCCTTGGTGAAGCTGGGGTGAAATGAGAGCTATGGGATGAAGGGTGAGTGAGGACTAGACACTGAGGAAATCTGCTGAAGGAGGCTGAAGGCAATGCTGGTGAGAAACTTGGAGCCTGGGGTGTGAGAGCAAAGGGAGGGGGCAAGATGAGCTGGTATTCCTGTGTAAGAAGGGACTTTAGAGAACTGGCTCCCCATCCCCTTAGCTGAGTGTGGTTGTGCAGTCCTCTCTTGGGTCCATGGGCTAATGAGGCCAACTGATAGTCCAACTGGTTCGAGGAGCACGTGGTGGAAACCTGCTCAAATTTAGCCTTGTTCTTTGCTCCTCACTGGGCACAGCTTGAGGCTCATGTTGGCTCAGGGTCCATTGACACAAATTTGCCTTTACTGGGTATTCCTTGTCTGGGCAGGAGGAAGAGGAGAAGTCACCCTGGAGAGAATTGGTGGCAGGGGGCAATCACCTAGGAGCAGCGATTTCCAAAGGGTAATTCACAATGCAGACACTGAAGTAAGATGAGGGGAGGCTTGGAGAGTTGGATAGAAACACAGACAGCACCATTTCAAGCCTCCATTTCCCAATATAGAGACTGAGGCCCAGAGGTGAGCAGTGACTTGTACTAAGCCACATAGCCAGGTACAGGCACAGGAGGAGAGATGAGAGTCCCTGGCTCTGAATCTACCTTCTCCCAAGTATACAGCCTCTGGATGTCTGCAACCTTCTCAAGAAAGCCCTGCTTGCAAATCACTGTACTCAAAGGGGATGTTGAAGGTTTCCCCTAAAAACCTTCCTAGTTTTGCAGTTCTAACAAAACCTTTCTTTATAGATTTTGCAAAGCCACAGAACAATGTGTGACCAGCAGAAGCAGCCACAGTTCCCTCCATCTTGTGTGAAAGGTTCGGGACTAGGGGCTGGGCAGGGTACTAATGGTGCCTCTGTGAAATGCCCAGTTCCATGCCAGACCAAAACTGTCTGTGTGACAGGCCCTGCTCCATGCCCCACTCAAACCTATGTGAAGTACCAAGTTCCATGCCAGACTCAAACCTACATGAAGTGCCCAGCTCCCTGCCAGACGACCTATGTGAAATACCCAACTCCCTGCCAAACCTACGTGAAGTGCCCAGCTCCCTGCCAGACGACCTATGTGAAATACCCAGCTCCCTCCCAAACCTATGTGAAGTGCCCAGCTCCCTGCCAGACGACCTACATCAAAAGTCCAGCTCCCTGCCAGACCCAGACGTGCTGTGTCCAGGGTGCTTCTCCTTGCCAGAGCTATTACGTTCAACCTCCTGCAAGTGGCTCAACCTCCCAGTACTGTGCCCCTGACCCATGCTCTGCTCCCTGTTCCACCAGCTACTGTTGTCTGGCTCCCCGGACCTTTGGGGTGAGTCCCCTGAGACGCTGGATTCAGCGGCCCCAGGACTGCAACACAGGATCGTCTGGCTGCTGTGAGAATTCGGGAAGCTCTGGATGCTGTGGTTCTGGGGGCTGTGGCTGCGGCTGTGGATGTGGCAGCTCTGGGTGCTGCTGTTTGGGAATTATCCCCATGAGGTCCCGAGGTCCTGCATGCTGTGACCATGAGGATGAGTGCTGCTGCTAAACATACGACAGCTCAACTCTGGAATGCACTGCCCCGCTACCCCTTCTGGAACACGCACCAGCTTCTGGCCCCCTTTCTGTTATTGCCGGTGAGGTAGAACCTCATCACTTTGCCTCTGTGCTTTGCTTCTCTACCAAGGCAGCCTGCCAGAGTTAGCGCAATCCCCAAACTTTGGCATGAATAAAGCTGTGAATGCAATTCATGGTAATTTCTGTCTGTTTATTTGGTCCATATTTATGCTTTTCTATCAGGCACTCTTCTGCATCTTTCTATTCTTACTCTTGTTTCTCAGCTAGAGGAAAGATCTTCACGAACATGAACAAGCGGACTGAGCTGGTGAAATCCCAGCCTGGGAGCCCCATGCCTTCTAGAACGCTGTGAATAAACTTTCCCATGCAAGTTAGAAGCATCTGATATCTGATAATGGAGATTTGAGGGTTGGGGCTGTTTCTGCGCTGCCCTTTGATGAGTCTCAGAGCGGGGTTGACCATGAAGAGACTCTCATCTTCCCGGGTGTTGGAGGGATTGTGAAATTGTATCCACTCAGGAGTATCACTGGACCATGTACCTACCACTGTGCAGAGGGCTTGAACCCATGCAGGACTTTATAAATTACATTTTCTCATCTGACAGGCTTGCTCTCTTGAAACTATAGGTTGAAGGCCTGAGGGAAGAGGCTAGGAGTACCCTGAAGTGGGTAGCTATTCACCAGGTCAGTCTAGGTAGTAAGTGAGCTATCTCCAAAGGAAGGTGAATCTTGTGTGAGGGGCTTCTGGGTCCCATTCTGGGCCCCTTATCCTAGTTAGCTCTTTCTTCTCCATTGCTTAGCTAGCTCTAGAGAATTTGGGGTGGACTTCTGTAACTAGAGATTCCAAAATACACACATTAAAAAATAGAGGAGTAACAAGTGTTTAAAACAACCCCACAAGGCCTGGTTCATAGGAGACAATATGTTTGGTGATGTATAAATGAATGTATAAAGGAATGAATGAAAAAGAGCAGGGAATCAAGTGTTTGTTTCTAAACTGTCTCCATGGATTAACCCTGGACACTAGCAGAAGGTCATCTTGACTACTCTGCTGCCTTTGAATGTCTAAACACCTGTAGCTCCACAAACAGCACACCATCCCTTCATCCAAACTCCCTAAACTTGCAGCCCAGTCACTGGAAACCCACTCAGGGATGAAACTGCCTTGGCCAGGGCCACACTTCCCTCTTGTACCAACTGGGTCCTGCAGTGTAGGAGGATGGGGTGCTGAAGTTCCCTGTGGTCTGGTCTCTTTAGAGAATGGTATCTGCAAAGCCCAACCCAGCACTGAAAATATTGTAGGGAATCCTCTTTAAAATCCAATGCATACTTCTAAAAATCCCATTTCTATCCTTTTGAATTCCTTCATATTCCATAGCTGTTCATCAGCTTCTCACTAAACTCTCCCAAATGTTCTTAACATCCAGACATTGTGGCTTCTTTGATTTCTTTCTCTCCTTGCTCACTCTCCTTTCCTCCTCAATCCCACCTGGTTCTGGTACTGGTTATGTAAATGATTTGAGTTTTTCTGTCTCCCTTGTTAATTCTCTCTGTACTTACCCAATCTCAGTATTCTCTGCTCCACAGGAATTAACCAAGGAATAAAAGCTCTCCTTTTTTCTCCAGCTGTTCTAATGCTCTTTCTAACTCACTCTACTGACTTTGTACAAGAGGGAGGAATGTAGTTGAAACCAAGAGCTAACCTGATGAAGCTCACCAAACTTAACCTGCTTTGCTTGCTTTTAGTTACTTACTTCTAGTTAATCTTAAAACCTGTGTAGCTAAAAGTCACACAGCTAAGCAATCTGCTAGCTTCCTTTTAGAGAACATCCCTGACACATAAGTTACCACGCTGATGGTCCCTTGTTGTTTGTTAAGAACTTGGTGTTGGTTGTTTTCTAGTTCAAGCTGAAACCACTGACCCTTCAACTGGGCCTGCAAGAATGCCTGAGAGGTGACCTTTTGATGTCAGAGGGTCAGAAGCTCCTCCCTCAGATTATGCTAATACCACCATTTTCTGAACATGTTTCTTATGAAGAGTCATGAAGCTCGACTATGCACGTGCAGGTCGCCACTTGCCTCACTGTTCCTCGCGTCCAACTGCCTTTCCCCAGGCCCTGAACTACCTTGCTCCTCTATCCCATAAATATCTCTGAAACCATATCTTTGGAAAGGTGGATTTGAGATACGTTGGCTGTCCTGGCTTACAGTGCACAGGCAGCACACGTCTAGTTCAGTAGCACAATTATAAAGCTCAAAGGGCAAAAATATAATTTTCTTTAATAGGGTGCATGAGTGGAAGAAAAAGTCAAGGAGCAAAACCTACACATTAGTACATCTTAATTGATTGCATATCTTAGACTTTTCTGTTTTATTATATAGGATCATAATACATGTTGCCCTATGACTAGCTGTTTTCATTTAATACATGAATGTTGAACATAAATTTTGGTTAGTGCATATAGTTGTATCTTATTTTCTTTTGTTGTTTGGTTTTTAATATTTTCTTAGTGTGGTTGCTCAAAGATTTATCTAACCACCCCTCTAAATTGCCCTTTTTGATTTCTTTCTTTCTCTTCTGTTTTTCTCTCTGTCTCTGTTTGTCTCTTATTATTACTATATAAGTTGCTGTTAAGGCTTTTTAAAAATGTTTTCACATTTTCTATTGAAATGAAACACACTTCTAGAAAAGCATACAGATTATAAGTGTATTGCTCACTGAACACACACGTGTAACCACCATCTGGACCTCAGAAAACTAATGTCATATTGAAAACAAATAAAGTCTCTGTTTACCATGAACCAGGAGGCTGAACTTGGAGATATGAGATGGATTAGAGCAGAAATAGCTTTATATAACCCCAAACCTGCGCAGGAGCCCTGATTGTGTGTTAGGTGGATATGCAGAAAAGACAATGTAAAGAGAAGCATCAGCCCTGAAGTCAAGTATCTCCAGGCATCCAGGTGAGTTCTGAGAGCACCTACCAGTGATTCCAACACATAGCAGCATGACCTTGCTCTTACACAGCGTAGAGGACACAGAGCAGCCTGAGACCAGTGCTTGAGAAACCCTCAGTAACCTGGCCAGTGTGAAGGATCTATAACAACTTTCTTGTCAGATTATAATTCATTTATCTAATATACAGTCATTGAACTTCTGTGTCATTCTGGGTACCATCTCCATTGGTTTGGACTTTACAACAGAGAGGAAGAATTTTAAAAATCAAGTAATTCAATAAACAAATGAAAGTTGCATCTAGGACTAGAGTTATGAAGAAAGCGTTTCAAATACTCTGTAATATGCACATTTTACATGGTCGGGAAGATCAGAAAAGACTTCCCTGAGCAAGTGCAGCTTGACCCCAAGGTTGAGTAGGAGTTACTAACAAAGCAGTGATGGAAGACCTTTCCACGCAGAGGCAAGGGCACAGGCAGGGTCTGTTGCGGGGAGCGGGAGGTGCAGAGAACAACAAGTGTAAGGGCCTGGTGATGAGAGAGTGAGAATTGAAGCAGAAAGGGGCAGAAGTGCCTGGGGGCTAATGGCAGCCTCAGTGTGGGGCATCCCAGCAGCCACTGCCAGGTTGCAAACAGGCCATGTGATTTGTGCCTTTTAAAGTTTAATTTTCTCTGCAGAAAAAAAAAAATAGATATACTTTTAGAGCATATAAAGGAGAATCTAAAACAATTGCCCAAGAGCATTAGTGTACCTGGTTCTCTCCTGGCCCTGCCATGCATAACTCCTCTCTCTGGGTCTGGTTTTCACGTCTATGAGATGGCAGCTTGGGCCATAAGACAAGTAGGGTGCATTTCAGCACCAGCAGCAGGTGATCTTTGCCTCCCGGTACAAGGACTTCAGGGTCTCATTTTAAAACCGATGAGTTATGGCCTTCAGAATATTCAGTTTCAAGACATTTTGTGTTTAATCAAAAGTTCTACCATATTCTGTTTTTTTGTTTGTTTTGTTTTTTTGTTTTTGTTTTTGTTTCAGGTGACAAAGGATTTAATGGACATGGAGTCGTCACAGATTTAAGTAAGAAATGGCACACTTGAATTTCAGGAAAAACAAACTGAGAAAATCACAAGGACTTCAGTTTCAGGAGTCTGTGGCCTTTTTGATAAAAGTTGATCCTACAAATGTGACTCAGCTCCTACTAACATCAATTTCTGTGTCTCTCATTTTGACGTCAAATTCTTTTTTTTTTTTTTTTTTTTTTTTTTTTTTATGTTTTAGGGTACATGTGCACAACGTGCAGGTTTGTTACATATGTATACATGTGCCATGTAATCTTGATGCACTGTTTCTAATGTAAGATAATCCAAATTTCCTGGCTTTTTTTTTTTTTTTTTTGAGGTGGAGTCTCTCTCCATCGCCCAGGCTGGAGTGCAGTGGCACGACATCTACTCACTGCAAGCTCCGCCTCCCGGGTTCACGCCATTCTCCTGCCTCAGCCTCCAGAGTAGCTGGGACTATAGGCGCCTGCCACCACACCTGGCTAATTTTTTGTATTTTTAGTAGATACGGGGTTTCACCATGTTAACCAGGATGGTTGCGATCTCATGACCTTGTGATCTGCCCCCTTGGCCTCCCAAAATGCTGGGAATACAGGCGTAAGCCACCACGCCCGCCCAACTTCCTGACTCTTGATACCTCTACAATATTTATTGGAGATTTAACAGTAAATCATTTAGAGACAATGACAAGTCCAAAACATGGAACGAAACCCCAGGGAAACTGAACAGAGATTCCTTGAACAGGCTGAGATGCTGCTATCCTGGGATCTACTGTGAATCTGCTTTCCCATAGTATTTCTGGAGTAGAAAAGTCTGCTGAGTAGAATCCTAACCCCACTTGCCTGGGTAAGATAGTTTTTATGATGATTTCTCTTGCAGGAAAATACTTCTGCCAAATTTCCTGACAAGTAAGGCTAATACCTGCAGAGAGACTTTGTAATATTTCACAAAATTACTAAATAAAACATAGTTACATACATCTAAACTTTTGTGTCTTACATGTATATTATATACATATTGTGAATGTACAGCCAACATTAGTAAATACCCATAAGACAAATGACTCAAATCTGTTTATTCCTGACACCTAAAGGAAAAGACAGAGAACTGCACTTTATTTATTGAGGGCCTATGATGTGTGCCAGGCACTGTGTTAGTCACTCCGCATGTGATGTTCTCCTTATCTGAACAATGGGAACACTGGTCTAAATTAGCCAGCAGGTTTTGGGAGAAGGCCAGTGTTGTCAGTGTTGTGGTAAGATCTGGACTTTTGAGTCAGACACGTGTATTTACTGACCCTATGACTCCAGACAAGTTTGTGGTCTCTCTGCTCAGAGAGATTGTGTCTTAAACTGCCTAAGATAATGCCTTCCACATAACAGGTTCATAATGTGTTAAGCCATTTTCCTATTCCAGGTTGGAGGTGCTCCGACAGGAAATATGAAATGCAACTTAGAGTCTAAGAGGGTGACAATCATATTAGATGAAAAGTATTAAGGGGATTTATGGTTTGGAATTTTTAGTTCTATGTAAAATGTAGTGAGAGAAGGTTTTCATTACAGACAAAGTTATGAAAATGTGTAACCTGACATTACAAGTGACTGTTGTCTCCCAGCTTCTCCTACCTCTGTTTTTATACCAGCTCTGCCACAAATTCTTTCTGTAACATTAAATAAGCCACTTCACCTATTTGCACCTCAGTTTCCTCTTCTGTAAAATGGGGAAGTTGGGTGAGACCATCACTAAGAGCCTTTTCTACCTCTAATACTCTGTAGCTCCCATTCTTTGAATCTTCCTCAAAGTTCAGAGAGAGTATCTCCCTAAGATACTAGAAATGGGGCAGTGGTTTTAGAGATCACCACTTGCTCCCCATAATGGAGCATAAGAAGTGGGGCACCTGAATAATAGCTCCTGGATTGGAGCCAGTGCTTGAGAAAAAAAGGGGAATCTATACCGGGTTCTCAGACAGAAGTTGGCTTGGGAAAATGTCATGATCAGATATGTTTCTTTGTCATCTGTGTAAGGATCTCCACCCAGCTGATGGCAGCATATGGCCTGATTTAGCATGTCTGCTGTGTGAAACAAATGGGTGTTGGGGCGGGCTGGGCCACCGGGGGAGAAAGAGGAGGCAGGGTAGTGTGTGCAGCACCAAAGGGCTGAGAAAGGCGGGCAGTGAGTCATATTCTCGGAGATCCTCATGACCAGCGCTTGTGCTCAGCTTACGTGGACGTTCTGCTGGGAGACCTGTTTGTCTTAACCTACTAGACTGGGCACCCTGCCTTGCTTGCTTTGATTTACCTATGGATATGCCAAGCACAGGATGACACTCAATATATTCCTGTCAAATAAAGGAATAAATTTTCCCCCGTTCAAGTGTTTATGGAGATTTCCTGTATTGTGTAAATCCAGTCTAATTACTCAGGGAGCATCTGAAAGGACTCCTGGGCCTGGCTTCTGTGGATTTCTCAGACCAGAAAATGTCAACTAAACACTATCTACTGTTCATTGAGCCTGTCACAGTGCCAGGTCCTCTGACCACCCTGTCTCAGAGTACATCGTCCAATTCCTCACCCTACCCTGTTTTATTTTTCTTCCTAGACTGTTTTACTGCCTGATACTACATTATATATTCATTTATTAATTGTTTTTCCTTTCCTGTTAGGATGGAAGCACCTTGATGTCAAGGGTCCTGTGTATCTTATTCATTGTTGGTATCCTCATGCCAAGAGCAATGTCTTGCATTAACATAACATAACATAACATAACATAACATAACATAACATAACATAACATAGCATAGCATAACATAATATAACATAACATAACAAATAGTTAATGCATATTTATTGGAAGAGTGATTAATTCTCATTCATAATCCAAGAGGTAGATGTAAGCTTTATCCTCATTTTATAGCTAAGGATAGCCTCCTAGGGTTAACTAACTCGCCTAAAACCACATGAATTGTTGCTCAGATTTTAACCCAATCTTACTTCAGAGCCTTAGTTCTCAACCAGTGTGTGTTTTTTCTCTCTACTTTAGAATGTAAATTCTACATAGGGAAGGCTTCTGTGCCTTCATGGCATTTGAGAATCTGCTTCCTATCAAATGAACAAAGTCTTTTATCTTCAACCTCTCTTCATTTTGTGCATCCTTCTCTCTCCAGGTCTCCTTTTAAATACTACTAGTAATGATAACTAAAAACTATAAGGGAGGCCAGGTGCAGTGGTTCATGCTTGTAATCCCAGCACTTTTGGAGGCTGAGGTGGGCGGATCACCTGAGGTCGGGAGTTCGAGACCCGTCTGGCCAACATGGCAGAAACTAAAAATGCAAAAATTAGCCAGGCGTGGTGGCAGGCACCTGTAGTCCCAGCTACTGGGAAGGCTGAGGCAGGAGAATCACTTGAACCCAGGAGGCAGAAGTTGCAATGAACTGAGATTATGCCACTGCACTCACTCCAGCCTGGGCAACAGATTGAGACTTCGTCTCGAAGAAACAAACAAAAAAATTGCAAGGTAAAATCTACTTCACATGCTCTTTTTGTATTATACAGCAATCTAAAATCCAGTGTTCCATTTAAAAGCAGCCATATGCAATAGTAAATATTTATAACTGCTCCATTATAACAGGTGAGGAAACGGAGGTTCAGAGAAGTTAAGTGAATTGATCCAGGTGACTAAGGTATGTGGTGGGACAAAATCCAGAACAGGAGTTTTGTATGCAGATCCCATTCTTGTGTCTGCGACAGCTGGTGCCTCTTGGTTCCACTGTGTCCTTCTCTTTTCCTCATCCTTCTCTTCCTGGTCCCCCTGAAGCCTCGTGTTCCTCCTTGCATATTGCAAAAGTTCTTCAGAATAAGTTGCTCCTTCCACAACAGACTTCCTGAAGGCATGATTGGCATCATCTCCATTATTGGGAACTTAAGTTCTGGGGATAAACCAAGAGGGCTCTGGAAAGCCCAGGTTGAGGTGGGTGTGGCCACACATCTCAGAAGTTACCTGCCTGCTCACACACAGGACCACTCCTCACCCAGACCCTCAGGAAGGGTTTATATTTTCACTTGGTAACACGTATTGAACTCAGTGCTGTGTGTGGGGAACACCAACATGAAGAAGGCATGGTCTCTGCCTTTGAGGAGCTCACAGTCTCCTGACTGAACCAACATGTCAGATAACAAAAACAAAATGATAAACATAGCAAACAAGACGTTATGGGAAGAGAGGAAAGATGCTCAACATCTGCTGGAGGTCAGGACAACCTATGAAAAGTCTATTATGACATTCAAGAGATGAGAAGCTCCTCAGCCAGAGAGGAGAGTGAGGGGTCACTGACCTGAAAATGTACTTGTGAAAACAACTTGCCTAGGACACAAGTGTCTCCCAGGGGGACGATTTGTTTTTGCTTCTGCCAGAAGCCAGAGGGTCTCCTCTTCTAGGACCACCTGTGACAAAGTCCACAGCGGGGGGTGTCTAGAGCACGGCGGCAAGCCTTCACAGTTGCTTTCTCCCAGCTCAGCCTCCCCTGAGAGTGAGTCTAGCTGACTCCAGGGTGGTCTACTATTCAATTTTACACACCGTCAGGGAACTGGGCTCTGACTTCTGTCCTCATCAAGTAAGGTGAGCAAAAGGAAAGGCTGATTATGTTGATTTTATCTTTAGAGCAAAAGCAAATTACTCTTCCATAGTTCCTATTTTCTCTCATTTTCTCTTTAGTTTTTGCTTGGTAATTCCTATTCCTAACTAGTGTGAGTGTGTGTAAATGCACGCACACATGCATATATACAGTTGCACACACACAAAAGAGCTGGTTTTACAGAAATGCTACATTAGATATATACACCAACTATGGAGTATATTTTTTGAAAAAGAACATTTCCATTTCCAGCAGTTTCATCTTTCATATCATTAAGAAAATAGGCATCAGGAAGCACTGTATCTTTAAAGATCTGAGCTACTTTCTCATGGAGATAAGAAAAAGAATCTACATATTTCCAGTGCCTATGCCCTTCTAATTATTATGCAGTTCCACATTCCTGGGCTAGTTCTGGGCCCTTGGATGTTTGATGGAGCCATCTCATGACACACCTACGAGAATATTTATTGATGTTTACCATAGAATCCCCTTAAAAACCATTGAGGATCTAATATGTGTTGGACATTGGCATGCTTTCCCACCATTTAACTCAATTATAATCAACATCTCCACAAAAGGCACTGACAGGTATCTTTTCAATGCCAGCAATCCTAATGCCAATCCCTTTGTAGTGTAAAATATATTATATAAGTTTACCCTTCTAAATTCTCAGCTAGACAGAGTGAAAAGAGCACAAGCTTTGGAGTCAAATGCCTCTAAATTTTAACTTTACTTCTACCACCTACTAGTTTACTGCACTGAGACAAGATATTTTAACTTCTTTGAGTTTTAATTTCTTCACTTGTGAAAGACAAATATCGTTATCAGCCTTGCAGTGTTATTTTAAGGACTGAATGACATTAATATTTGTAGACTATCTGAGCCATTGTGGGCATTATTTCAAATAATGTTTTCTTGAAAAAGGTTTCAAAAACGTAAATATCACAATGTGTCTAACTTGTGCATCATTATCGTTAGCCTCTGAGTATTGTTGGAGAGTGCCATACATTAAACTCACTACAAAAATGAAAGTGAGTCAGCAGTCAGAAAAGAAGCACAGAATTCTAAAATTCAAACTATGCAGACCTATCAAGGTTCTCATTGTTACCCCAGGTCCCTAGGGTCCCAGGCTCACTAGAGAGGAGTACCCTAGAAGTGGGCACTGACTGGGGTGGCCCTGCTGCTCTGTGGGGTGGGGGTGATGCCCTCCGGTTTCATACCCATGCTTTTCCTGCCGTGCCCTGGCCATCACCAGTCAGAACGTCTGCTCTGCTGGACCCTGGAGTAGTGCTTCTCCTAGAGTGTGTCTGTATATACATACATATGCTTTATGGGTTAGGTGAGCTTCACTCCACAACTTGAAGATTAAAATAGAGGCTGTGTGACAGGGGAAGGGAGTGAGGGGAGAGGAGCTTGCTAAGGTATCTGAGACTGGGAGTCAAAGATGGAGTTGGAGGAAGAAAGACAGAAATTAATTTACATTTCATGAAGCACAGGAACTCTTCTCATGGGAATTTCTTGGATTTTTGTGCCTTGTATATTGTGTGTGATTTCTACAGCACTCTGATGGCTGCACATTCCTTCAGAATACAAAGGGCCCATGTACTTGCTTATGAAAAATAGTTATGTTTAGCGAATCAGCCTTCTTTCCTAAAGCCAAATTTTGAAGAAAGGCACTATGATTTCAATGTGTTCCCAAAAAGTTTTTGTGTTGGAAACTTAATCCCTAATGCAACGGTGTTGAGCGGTAGGGCCTAGTAAGAGGAAATTGGGTCATGAGGGCTCATGAATGGCAGAGCCCTCATGAATGGATTATGTTGTTATCATGGGATTGGGTTAATTATCTTGAGAGTGGGTTGTTATAAAGTGAATCTGGGCCAGGTGTGGTGGCTCATGCCTGTAATTCCAATACATTGAAAGGCCGAGGTGGGAGGATTGTTTGAGACCTGTCTGGCCAACATAGTGAAACCTCTTCTGTACAAAACATTTAAAAATATTAGCCAGGTGTGGTGATGCACACCTGTGGTCCCAGCTACTTGGGAGACTGAGGCAGGAGGATCACTTGAGTCCAGGGTATTAGGGCTGCAGTGAGCTGTGATTGTGCCACTGCACTCCAGCCTGGGTGACAGAGCAAGACCCTGTCTCGAAATAAAAATCAAGTTGGTCCAGCCCCTGGTGACTCTGTCTCATGTGCTCTCTTCTGCCTTCCATATTCCACCATGGGATGACCCTTGGCAGATGTGATGCTGTGCTCTTGGACTTCCCAGCCTCCAAAAGTATGAGCCAAATAAACTTCTGTTCTTTATAAATTACAAAGTCTGAGATACTCAGTAATAGTAGCAGAAAATGAACTAAGAAGAAAAACTGCCAGAAAAGAGTTAGGGTGGTAATGTTGTTTTATAGTTTTGGAGTTAGCATGCCAGGGTTTAAATCACTAGGCCACTAATAACTCTCAAACTTTGGGCAAGTTACTTAACCTCTTTTTGCCTCAGACTTCACATGTCCCCAATCCGAATAATAGACTGGATGCAGTGGTTTATGCCTGTAATCCTAGCACTTTGGGATGCTGAGATTTGAGAATCACTTGAGCCCAGGAGTTTGAGATCAGCCTGGGCATTATAGTGAGATCCCATCTCTACAAAATATACAAAAATTAGCTGGGCATGGTGACGCACACCTGTTGTCCCAGCTACTTGAGAGGCTGATACAGGAGGACTTCTTGAGTTCAGGAGTCAGGGGTTGCAACAAGCTATAATTATGCCACTGCACTCCAGCCTGAGCAACAGAATGAGACCCTCCATCTCAGCAAACAAACAAACAAGCAAACAAAGCTGATGATAATAATTATTATCACTATTTAGTATATAGGCTTCTGTAGAGACTAGATGAGATGTGTAACATAAAATGATTACAGAGGCTCTAGTGCACAGTAGATATTCCATAGATATTATCCTTAATTATTACTGCCTAAAACTGAAGAAGAGAGTGGGTCAGGCCTTTGGAACAAAATGCTAAGAGTTCATTCAATCTAGTCATCCAATGTGGATACAGAATTGGAGAAGAGCTCAGAAGTAACTGAGTACCCACCTTTGCCCTCAACCTATTTATCTCTCTATTCACGTCTCTCTCAGACCCAGCTTCTCTGTAAAGCAGGTATGAATAGAGCTGTGTTCTTTCCTATTAGAAGCCAATTCTTAGATATGCTGCCTACCCTAGCAGGTCAGAAAATGTTGCATATTTCCTGGAAAGTGTATGGCCGTGAATGAAGAGATCTATGGAAAAGGAATCTGTATTCTTTATTTCTAGGTGGAAATATCTGACCGTATCCCCTCAGTAAGAACAAACTACTTTCTTCCTCTGGAAAAAGGACAAAGTAAAAAGGTTGCCCTGTGCCCTTCCCTCATGCCCCTGAGTCCTTATGTCCATGCCCTAATACAAATCCATGTGCCTGCGGGTATCTTGAAAAGAGTCAAGACTTCTTCATTGTTTAGGGTGAGGTGAGGAGAAGAATTCTCAATCCTTCTTTAAGACATACTCAAAATCTTTTTCTTTTTTTGTGACGGAGTTTCACTGTTGTTACCCAGGCTGGAAGGCTTGAGTGCAATGGCACGATCTGGGCTCACTGGACCTCCGTCTCCTGGGTTCAAGCGATTCTCCTGACTCAGCCTCCCGAGTAGCTGGGATTACAGGCATGAGCCACCACACCCGGCTAATTTTGTATTTTCAGTCGAGATGGGGTTTCTCCATGTTGGTCAGCCTGGTCTCGAACTCTTGACCTCAGGATATCTGCCTGCCTCTGCCTCCCAAAGTGCTGAGATTACAGGCATGAGCTCAAAATCTTAAGAAGAGTAAGTTGGGCCTCAGTATGTAAAAGAAAATCAAATTCATTTATTATAACTAGAATGTTTTTTATCATAGTTGACTTTTAAAATCACGCTTTTAGGTAAACTATTCTACTTTTAATTGTGAGGTTGGCAAATACATAGTTTAGGAAGAAGGTAGTTCTTAGTATTATAAGAAATAAAGGGGAATACTCAGGTTATAATATATTTATTTGACTCAGTCATTGTCAATGGTTGTGTCCACTGAATTAAGATCATGCAACCACCACTGGTATCAATCTTATTGTAATATTCAGTAGTTAAAATTCTGCTAAAAATAACTTTTAATTTTTTCAGCCCATAAGAAAAACTTTATTCTCTGAAATTCTGCAACATTTAGAATCATTGATTCAATTAGAGAGCAATGTGTGGTCCTTTAGTTCTATGTTAAGTGCAAGGAGATGTATATCTCTTTCTGAATTACCTTGTACAACCGTCTCTTCTTCATTGTTCTCAAATTATTATTCCTCCAGTTATGGAGAAGTTTTTCCTGCCAGAATCCTCTTATTTTGCACCTCTCTGTGTCTCATTCTTGCACACTGTAGCTATCAGTGTAGATTTCCACATCTCTACATTCACCTGCTTATTTTCATTGCTAAGATTCTATCTCCAGTCACACCTTGATTTTGTAGAGAATGGTGGAGTACTTGTCTGTTTGGTCTTCTAGATGGTAAACTTTATAAGTACGTCTTTGAAGATAAGTGTGGTTTCCAAGTCTCTCTGAAACTTCCATATTACCTGCTGCAATACTTCGCACATTAAATATGTTTAATAAGTGACGTAGAATGAGACACACCTAACTTTTTTTTTTTTTTTTGCCATATGTAGTAGCTTCATAAATATTCACATATGGCCTTAGTTGAGTTCAACAAGAAAAACAGAACAAAATCAACAGTTCTAATTATATCAGGTAATATCATTTCTTTGTGACAAAGGAGCCTTGCTAGGCAGAATAATGCCTACTAAAATACCAAAGCAGATGAAACAATAATAATCAGTAGAGTAGTAAGAATAGTAGACGTAGAAGTTGGTACCACCTTTTGAGTTCTAGCTACCTGCATGGTCCTGTACTCAGTGCTTTATAGGTAATATTTCACTTCATGCTTACAGATGAGCAGAACTATGATCACTATTTTGAAGACAATGAAACTGTACCCTAACTGTAACTTGCTCAAGTTTGCACAACTTTCTCAAGAAGCAGGAATGTCAACTTAAGTCTCACTGTCTCACTGACCCCAAAACTATCCTTTTAAATTAATACTCTGAAATACCTCCCACTTGTTTTAGTCACCTCCCTATTTTCTTTACTCTCTCTCTCTCTCTTTTTTTTTTTTTTTGAGACAGAGTCTTGCTCCGTCATCCAGGCTGGAGTGCAATGGCACGATCTCGGCTCACTGCAACCTCTGCCTCCTGGGTTCAAGCCATTCTCCTGCCTCTTCCTCCCCAATAGCTGAGATTACAGGCACCCACCACCACACCCAGCTAATTTTTGTATTTTTAGTAGAGACAGGGTTTCACCATGTTGGCCAGGCTGGTCCTGAACTCCTGACCTCATGATCTGCCTGCCTCGGCCTCCTAAAGTGCTGGGATTACAGGCGTGAGCCACTGTGCCCTGATCCCTCTTTTCTTTCAACCTCCTGTGTCTCTAATGTCAGCTCAAGCTTCTCTTGACCAGCGGTATAATTAGGGTCAGTATCATCATCATTTTCATCAGTTGTCATTGGCTTTTAAGTAGCTCTTTCTTTAAAACCCCCTGCCCTTAAAATTAGAGCTTTTATTTAAAATTCAAGGATTTTCTTAAAAATCAATCTCTCTGAACTGCTGTAGTTCTTTGAATCAACATCACACATCACATGGACAGTTTGCCATTGTGAGCTTACTTCTACGCATAGAAATTGTGATTTCTACATCTTTAAAAAACTCATTGTTCATCTATCTCTTAAACTCTTTGAAACAGTGATCTCTGCTTGTCTCTCCTGTTTCTTTCCAAAATTATAAGGCAGTTTTAGCCCTCACCGTGAAACTACTGTTTCCAATGTCACTATGGATTCTGTCTCCATAGCATTTGATAAAGTGAGATAATGTCCTTTACTGAAATTTCTTTTCCCATTGTTTTTCAAAATGCCATGATTTTCTCTTTATTTTTCCAGCTATGTGCCTCAACTTTCTTTCTTAGACTTCTTAATTTTTACATCTCCTTTGCCTACCCACTAAAAGTTGGAATACCCATAAGGTTCTGTGCCTGGTTCTATCTTAATTTTGTCTTTTTTTTTCTCTCTCAGCATGCATACTCTTTTTTGGTAACCTTCTCCACTTGCATGTCTTCGGTGGTTATTTAATTACCAAGGAGGCAATCCAGTTTGTGTTAGGTGACACTCTCCTCTATCTGCCTATTATATTGAGCCCTGGCAAAACCCTATCACAGGATCGCTCTGTTCTGTTCTCTGAAAAAAAAAAAAAAAAAAAAAAAAAAAAGCACCTTAACTACAATAGGAGCTCCTTAAGTTAGTGCTAACTCCTTATTCACAGCAATTTAACCATGTATTTACTAACTAGTAGGTGTGAATCAATGTCAACTTAAATCCACTTATATCTTATTTTATTTCCCTTCTCTAAAAGTATCTACCTATGGACATTCTCAATAATGCAATTATTCTAATTCTCAAGCACTTTCAGCCCCTACCTTCAACTCCCAAATAAAAAGTCTGTTAGAACTTCCGAGTTCAGCATAATGTCTGTCTCTATTCTAATTCATTCACATTTCAAGCCCCCTCCCTCCTCTCATGGCAATACCAGCCCTGCATGTGCCCACTGCCCTCTAGGGGCCATCAGGCTCCCCAAAGCCTTTACTTCCATGCTCATGTGGATTCCTCTAGGTCCACCTTCTGCCAACCTGGTCTCATTTCCACAGAGCTGTGCTCTGAAATAACTTATTTCTCAGGAATTATTATTCTGTGTTAGTGAAATAACACTATACCTTCCTGGGAATCTATCTTCATACAAGGGATTCTAAAAGCCAAGAGGCTGCATCATTATGACCTGAGTATCTGCCTCAGTGCTTTCTAAACATCTGCCTTCCTCTTTCCTGATGTTTAATCTTTTTCCTATGTTTATTGTGCCAGATACTGTAAAAGCACATGGAATATGGAGGCTAACAAAACATGCCATACTTTCATACTGTTCGTAGATTGGACAGACATGTACAAAGACTGTAAAACCACCTTGGGGAAATGCTGTATGAGACCTGGACAAGAGTTCAAAATCACATGGTACACAAACTTACAAATCATTGTTTACACATTTGTACTCTGGGACCATAACGTCCTCAGAGCAATATAACATCATCTGTGTCATTGATATCTGGCAAAATTATGGTCCCAGGATAGACTATACATATTTATTGGAATAATGAATGAGTGACTGTATGAAGGTGGAATGGCTGGCTTGCAGCAGATCTATGGAGCATGTATGGAGTAGTCTCTAGCTTGTGGGATTCCTCTTGGCTCCTGTCCAGGGAAATTCTGGCGCCCTGGGGCTGGGAGTGTGAGAAGAGGTCATCCTCTCTAAGGCATTGAAAGTGATTGTTCTGCACACACAGGATGTGCCTCACTCCCAGGGAGACATCAGTCTGGGATAAAAGGCCTCCAGTGCCAGGCTCCTCAGTCCTTAGCCTTGTTAGTGACAGCCCTTGCTCCTCCACTAACCAGGTCAGTGGTTTTCAAAGAAGGCTCTGTATGGTGATTCATGGGTGCCAGACAGGACTGCATGGAGAGAGGGCAGAAAAAGGCAGGGAGAGAGGAAGAAGTCACTTGGGTTTGGAGGGACAAGTGTGGGAATTCTTCAATCTGCAGTTGACCTAGGTCTGGGCTTGTTTTTATGTATCCTTGTTAGTGACAACCTCCCTCCACTTCTCTTGGTTTGCTAAATATGTGTCAGAAGCAGACCATGGAGGTGTGAATGTCTAACTTAGGGAAGGAGAGTAACAAGAAGAAATGCATCATGAGCAGTGGGGTAGAGGAAGAGGAGAAGGAACAAAGCAAGAGTAGTCACAGCAATTGAGGGGCTCAGGTTTACACCTCCAATCTCTTTCCTTCTAATCCCCTTCCAACAAATGTTCTTAGAGACACCCATCTGACTTGCAGAAGAATGATTCTATCATCAAAGGATTGTTTACAAACATATGACCAGCTGTGTTTCCAAGTTAGGAAGACTTTCATGGGGTAGATTTTGGAGCTCATGTGGAAAGATGGTTAGCGTTTTTCACTGGAAAGAAAAAAAGAGAAAGAAACACAAGACAGAAAGCTTTTCTTGCACTCAATTTCATTTCATGTCAGTTTCCAAATTCAATTTATGGATCAGCTTCACAAAATAACTTGTTTGGGAGTGAGGATTCAATGAAATTCATTGTCTACAGCATACATATCTGCCTGACATTTGTGCTAATGGCTTATGAAATTTCTCAGGTTTCCTGACCTCCTCTCTAGAGGAGGAGGCTGAAATTTCACTAAACCAAATGACACTCAGACCACTGCCTAAGAATATTTTATATAAATGAATAATTATTTTACTTACACAGGTCATTTTAAGTGTTTTATGATGTCATTGAAAATGATTTTTCATTGGTGATACAAATGAATTAGAAATCTATATATTATCTCAATAAAATTCTGGTTGTGTGACCTTGAAGTAAGTTATTAACTTCTCTGCGCTTTAGTATAGACTTTGTAAAAAGAAGATTAAAATAGTTGCTTTAACCATAGGGCTGTTGTGAGGATGAAATGAGTTTAGGATAGCTGGGTGGTTTTCTTTCAACATCAAATGCATGTTTGTTTTCTGCACTAATTCTGCCTTCTTCAACACCAACTGAGTGTCCAACAATTCAAATCAATTCTGACACTAACTACCAGAGCTAGCACAGACACCCGAGGTTAAGGAGTTAGTCTCACAAGAGCGCCCCCACTTCAGATGCCAGCTGCAGATGGGTTTCCAAATGACTACAAACTCAGAGGTTCCCATGACCCCCTCCTCAGGCTCAATAATTTGCTAGACTGACTCATAGAACTCAGAAAAGTGCTTTATCTATGATTACTGGTTTATTATAAAACAAATGAACCTCAGTAACAGTCAAATGGAAGAGACGCATAAGGCAATGTATGTATGGATATGAGGCACAGAGCTTCTAAGTCCTCTCTGGCCACACCATCCTTCCAGAAAATTAGTATGTTCTAGGTTGGTAGCCAGAAGCTTATGGAACCTGTCCTTCAGGGGTGTTCATGGAGGTTCCATATGTAGGCATGATTGAGTAAATCACCAGCTATTGGTGAGGTTGAAAGTTCCTACTCTCTAGTCATGTGTTTGGCCTTTCTGGTGACCAGCCCTCAATCTTGAAGCTATCTAGGGAGTTCTTCACAAGCTGTCTCATTAGCATAAACTCAGGTGTGGCCTAAAGAGGCTTGTTATGAGAAACAAAAAGGGTTTCACTGCCAAGGGTTTTAGGAGCTGTGTGTCAGGAACTAGGGACAAAGGCCAAACACATTTTTTATAATACCACGGCCATTATTGTAACACAAAGCCCTCAGGAATCCATTTATTTCATGCAGTGAAGCTCTTTTGCCATCACCATCATGGTTAAACTTACCTTCATCACTAACAAGAACATCATCACCATGATCATGGCCACTCCCATGAGTGACCTTGATCCTTTGAGCAAACCTCCCTTAACTGGTCCAGCCCTATTATTCACTTCCTTTGTAAATATTTGAAATTCTTTCAGTAAGTTCCACGTTTTTGACCCTCAATTGAATACTGCTTTATGCCCCAATAGTTTTCTGTTTTCTTAATTCTCAGGGGTGGTTTTCTCATATTTGTCCTTTCTAAGTCCTTATAAAGTTGTCTTCTAACTCTTGATTATGTATCACTTAAGCCCATTCATTGGTAGAAAGATTAAATCATGACGTTTGCTCTAATTCTCTGAAATCAGATGTTCTGAGGTCACAATTAATGTCCAAACAGCCAAATGGAGTGGGCTCACTGGAACATTTGACAACGGGGATCATCTGCGTCAGAGAGTTTTCTCTATCTTTAATAACAATGCACCACTTATTCTTAATATTTGCCTTCTCTTTGGCTAACGCTGACCATTCTATGCAGTGTTCATACTCTTTCCTCACCTGCCGTCCAACTATGAAAGCCTGGGGTCCCGGGACCTCTTTAGTCCTAATGACTGTAGTGCCTTCCTTCTTGCTCCTGGCATCAGCCAGGTCCCTATTTCATGCTCCAGGCAGAGTTACGCGCCCTCCACACTCTAGTGGCTCTCAGGGCTTATCTAACAGAAATTATCTGTGTATTTCTCTGTCTTCCACACTGGCCTGTGAATCCTTCAGGAAAGGAATAATTATCCTTGTATATTGAATACTTAGTAGATTGCCTCTGCCAAGGTGGAACAAATTAACTATCCACCAAATTAAGTCATTTTGTCTCTAGTTTCAGATGTATCAATAAGGCAAGAATACAGATTTTCACATAGCAGAGTATTCTCTACCCTTGTACCCTCCCTTAAAGCAAAGTCCAATGAACTCTCCTGTGACCAAATGGCAGCATTTGTTATTTCCCCCTCTACACCCCCACAGCTTCTCATAGCACTGACTCCACCATGACCCTATAATGCCTTAGGCTGTCTCCTACCCCCCACTTCACTGCCCCTTGGATTTTCTTCCCTCATTGGTGACCTGAGCTTCACTGCCTTTCTTGACCTGCTTGTACATCCTCATGTTCCATCTGAATGGTATCCCTGTAGGACTGTTAATGGAATATTAACAGTTAATGGAGTATTATGGAGGCATTGAAAGATAATCACATCCAAGGGTCATGTCTCATTTAACCTAATGTGTTCCATTCTTCAGGGCACTTCTGAAGCCCAAAGAATGTTATCCTAAGATATATCCTCTGCCCATGTGTCTATAAAGCAGCTAGTCATTTGCTCTTTGATTCAGTCAGTCAATCTTTAACTCATTTATTCTTCAAGGCTGCCCTCTCTGTTTATGGTATTCCTAGAGACATGAAGATGAATAAAGTCTAGTATAGATTCTGCCTTCAACATGTGGAAGAGCAGAAAGACATACAAATGGACGTGACATTGTCCTGGTGTAAAAGTTTTTAGGAGCCCATCGCTGGGTCATGGTGCCCTCTTACAGCACATAATAGAATGTTTCATAGTGCGTTGTTTACATTTATGTCCTCAAGGCAACTTGGCTCATATTTATGACAGAAGCATCTTACAAAACCAAAGCCCAAGACAGATAATACATATTTACAGAATTAATGAATGAGTGAATGCATGAAGGTGGAATGGCTGGCTCACAGCAGGCCTGTGGAGCAGATACCTGGGTCATCTCTGGTTCCTGAGATTCTTCTTGGACTCTGTCTGGGGAGATCCTGGAGCCTCAGGGCTAGGAGTGTGACAAGAGTCATCCTGCTCCCAGTTTGTGAAAGTGACTGTTCTGCATACGCCAGCTGTGCCTCACTCCCAGGGAGACACCAGGCCCAGGATAGAAGGGCTCCAGTGCAGGGCTTCTCAGTCCTCAGCCTTGTCAACTATTACTGACAGCTCCTGCATCCTCCACTGAGTCATGTGAGTGCCTGGCAAAGACAGCTCCAGGGGTGATAGGACGGTATGAAAAGAGGGAGAGAAGAAGGCAGGCAAAGAGGAAGGCATCACTGGGGGCCAGGGAGGAGGGGAAGGATGCTGAAACCTACAGGCATTGTGGTTTTTAGTAGTACTGTCTTCCAATTTATTTATTGGAAAATGAATGCTCTTGGAAATGTCATCCTCCCATTAGAAATCCCTGAGATTAGGAGTCAGAAAATGACTAAACTACCTTGTTTTCCTTGGGGACAAGAAGGCTTATGTAGGGCTGCCTTTGAAGGGCATGGAGGGAGAAGGCCAGAATACCTCAGCAGAGGCACAGTGGACTGAAGTCAGGGAGAGTATTTATTAGACTTACTTTCCTCCAAATCAGTTTCCAAATTCCTTTGTAGAAGTTAGTTTATGAACCAGCTTTTTGTAGGGGGTAGGTTTCTATGAAATCCAGGAGAAAAAAAAATAGTCCTTGGTATTGTGCACTGATTTCTTTTTTTTTTTCTTCTTTCAGGTTGACTGAACCTTTCCCAACATGTCTTGCCATTAAAACCAGCAGCAGTACCAGCCCCTTTTCCAGTGCCCTCCAAATGCTTCACTTCTAAGTGAGGCAGCCCAGTGTCCTGCCCCATGTGTCCCTCCAGTCTTTTTCTGCTGCAGCGTCAGCTCCGGGGGCTGCTGTGGCCCCAGCTCTGGGGGCTGCTACAACTCTGATTGGTGGCTGCCGACTGAGCCACCACAGGCCATCTGTTCCACTGACACCAGACCTAGAACCCTGACTGCTGTGAGTGTGAGCCCATTAAGGGCTCTGGCTGCTGCCACAGCTCTAGGGGCTGCTGCTGACCTGGGCCCTTTCTGCAGAGGAGCAGTGATGGGAGGACCCAACTAAACATGGACCTCCCTTTCTGAGTTTTCCTCCCCTCACATTCTTTCTTCCCTTGTGGTGTTAGAGATGCTAAGATAAACTCTTCTCAGAGGACTCAACCTTGTGTTCTGTACAAACTCCCTGAGCTCCTAACCCCATGCCCATGCAAAACCCCTCTGTGGAACATCAGATCCTGAATCACATAAAATTTCTTCTTCCAGTACCACCTGCTCATTGTTCTTGATCCTCACACACACATACTGCCTCCCTAGTAACTCTGCTCCTCCAAGCTGATTCGTGTTTCCCAGGAAAGGTGGCCCAACTCAGTCTCCAGACATCCCAGAAAACACAATGCTTTGTCCAGACAACCTCAGAGTGACCTCACCATGTAATCTGGAAATAGTACCTGCTTCCCTTCTGCCAGTCCCAGGGTTAGGGAATAGAAATGCCACATTTGTCAAGGGGAAGACACTCCTATGCTTATGTTGACATTTTAATTTAGAGAAAATTGTAGTGTTTATTCTGTTTTATTTTTATAGCATTCCTTGATAAATAAACAAGAAAAACAAAACCAACAGAATTGAAAGATGAAGACAGAGATGTGGAGTGCCCACTGGGACCTTAGCCCGAAGCTCCAGTCTGTTTCCCTTTCAATCATACCTCATGTCACATGATCAGCCTATGTGATTTCATACTCCAAATAATTCTGGCTCATTGTAAGCTGTTTCAGAAATGAGTATTTTTCCACTAGGTGGCATCATGATGTAACAAAATGGCTATAATTAAGCAATAATAATAATATAATGGCAATAATGATAATTACCTTTATTGAGGGCTTATTCATGGCTTGACTCTTCACGTATCTTTTCTTTAGCCTTTACAACCACCTATGAGGCAGCTATTGTTTACATTATATGTATGATGAAACTAAAAAGGCTCAGAGAGAGCACGTGACTTGGTGTGACACATAGTTGGCTGGAGGGAAGCAACAGGATAAGTGCAGATGTGTCTGACTTGGAGACCTTGCTGTTTCTTTGGGCCACTCAGCCTCCTAACTGCAGTTTTCGCTTCTTGAGATTCAAACAAGAGAGTATTATGTCTGATGGTGCCTAGTGCTAGTATAGGGTCAATGATTCATTTCCTGTTTCTCTGCTTCTGCTCAGCTTCCCAATACCATCCCTCACAGTGTACCCGGAGACTGGTCCTATCACACCTCCACCTAAAACAGTTGCTATCAGTCTAAGGACATAGACCTGGTTCTTAAAACCAGGCACCAACTGGCCCCTTCTGCCTACTGTCACCACACTGGCTGCTTTCAGTTCTGTGAAGATGCCATGATCCCTCCTGCCCCACACACACTCCTCTTGCACATGGAGTTCCCTTTCTAGCATGCTCTTCCCACTCCTTTGCTCCTTCTTTTCCTTCAGATCTCAGCCCCATAGCCGCTCATTCAGGAAAGCCCTCCCTGGCCCAGTTAGCTCTCCCCTGTTCTGTGCACCCAGCACTAGGGAGCTTTTGCTGCTCTGTGGACCTCTCCTGTCAAACAGTAATCAAGGTTAGCATTGGCTATTTGTCTCTGTGACCCTTGGGTTTGTCCTGCTGACCAAAAGCTCATTCAGCACTGGAATTGTATTTAATAGTTTGCATATCTTACCACTGTCTCCACAGGGTATAGCATGGTGCTTCTTACATAGTAAATGCTTAATAAATATTTGCTGAGTGAATACTTGCATGAATGAATGAATGATTGAATCAGTATCCTTACCATTATCACCATCATCCTTTCATCATTATGAGTATTGAAATAATCTTTCTTAACTCTTCATATCCCATGAACACATATATACTAAAAAATTTTGTAGTCTACTTAAAATTCAAATTTATCTGAATCTTGTGTTTTTATTTGCTAAATCTGGAAATTCTACCCCGCACACTGGCCTTTTTATGCTGTGGGCTACCCAACTTCATAATTGGAGATTCACAGACCATCCTCTCACTCACTGCTTGACATGCGTGGTTGTTTCTCCAGAGCAGATGGTAAAGTCTTTGGAAGGCAGTGCCTTGTCTGTGTATCTTTGTGCTTTCCTTATTAGACTGTAAGGTTCCTGTGGGAAGATGCTGTGAATACATGCTCAGGGAGTGCTTGTGAAATAAATGATGGTGACTATTCTTAACCCAATGTGAGGAACCTGGTAGGTGATCTGTAAATAAGTGTTGCGTGAACTAGACTGAATAAGCTCCACTTCATAAACTAAGATCTTTTCTATTCCAAGTAGAGTGTCTGAGATAATGACTGTTAACAGGGAAGACCTTTAAAATGTAGTAATCACCAAAGGAAATACACTGCTTTCCTGGATTATGGGTTGACATCTTGTGAACATGTCAATGTAGGTGATTAGTATCCCCAGCACGCTTGGGAAAGATGCCTAACTGAGGTTCAGAGACTGATCCCATCTTTTAGAGGTAATTATGTATGGCAGAGAGGTTGGATCTCAAGGAGTTTGTGATTCTATGGTTCATAAATGTAATTTAGGTTTCACCAAGATTTATAGATATATTCCCACAGACATGTGTGTATATATATGTGTGTGGATATATATATATGTACTTATGCATACAACATATATGTATATGCACATATGTATACACACGTATATAATCTTTATTGAGATAATTCACATATCCGTTTACTTAAAGTATACAACTCAATGTTTTTAGTGTATTCGCAGAGCTGTGTTATCATCACTACAATCTAATTTTAGAATATTTTCCTCACCCCAAGAAATTCTGTAGCCAAAGTAGTCACACCCCACTCCCCCAAGTCCTCTTTTCCATCTCTACAAATTTGCCTACTCTGGATATTTTATATAAATGGGATCATACAGTATGTGGCCTTTTGTGGCTGACTTCTTTCACTGAGCATAACATTTTCAAGGTTCAGCCATGTTGGAGTGTGTATCAGAATTTTATTCTTCTTCATGACGAATTAATATTCCCTCATATAGGTTAACCATGTTGTTTACCCATTCATCAGTTGATGGATGCATAGGTTGTTTTCACATTTTGGCTATTGTGAATAGTGCTGCTTTGAAACATTCATGTATAAGTTTTTAAGTGGATATATGTTTTAATTTTGCTTGCATGGAATGTTCATTTTTGCTAGGAGTGGGATTAATGGATCATGTAATACTCTATGTTTAAGTATTTGAGGAATTGTCAAGTCGTTTTCTGCAGTGACTGCACCGTGTCCATCCCCACAGCAGTGTATTAATGGTTCCAGTTTCTCCACATACTCCCCAACACTTGTTCTTGTCTATTTTTTCTGACTATAATAATGCTAGTGGGTATGAAGTGGTATGTCATTGTGGTTTTAATTTGTATTTCCATCATCATTGACCAATGATGTTGAGCAACTTTTCATGTGTTTATTGGCTGTCTGTATATCTTTTATGGAGAACTGTCTATTCATATCTATTGCCCATTTTTAAATTGTATTATGTTCTCATTATTGAATTTCAAGAGTTTTTACATATTCTAGATAAAAGGCCCTTTATAGATATATGAATTGCAAATATTTTCTCTTATTATGTAGGTCATCTTTTCACTTTTAATGGTATCATTTGCAACTTGCAAGTTTTAATTTTATTAAATTCAATTTTTCTATTTTTTTATTTATTACTTGTGTTTTTGGTATTGTAGCTAAAAAACCATTGCCCAACCCGATGGCATGAAGTTTTACTCCTATGTTTTCTACTAAGAGTTTTATAGTTTTAGCTTTTACATTTAGGTATATAATCTATTTTGAGTAACTTTCTGTGTATGATGTGCGGAATCATATATTTTTTATTTTAATTTCGTCTGTATATTCTTACAGGCAACTCTGTATAATCTTATTGCACAAATTTCTCTTCTTATTTTTCTATATGCATGCCTAATGACAATAGTCCATTTTCGCCGGGCGCGGTGGCTCAAGCCTGTAATCCCAGCACTTTGGGAGGCCGAGACGGGCGGATCACGAGGTCAGGAGATCGAGACCATCCTGGCTAACACGGTGAAACCCCGTCTCTACTAAAAAAAAAAATACAAAAAAACTAGCCGGGCGAGGTGGCGGGCGCCTGTAGTCCCAGCTACTCAGGAGGCTGAGGCAGGAGAATGGCGTAAACCCGGGAGGCAGAGCTTGCAGTGAGCTGAGATCTGGCCACTGCACTGCAGTCCGGGCGACAGAGCGAGACTCCGCCTCAAAAAAAAAAAAAAAAAAAAAAGTCCATTTTCACAGCTTTATGTCTATTTCTTTCATTGTTCTTCCTCAATCTATAGTTCTCTCTCTCTTCCTTCTTCTCTCTTTCTCTCTCTTTTTCTAACTCCATCTTTGTCTCTCTAATTTGAACCTAATATTAGGACCAGAAGTAATTTTAGGATTTATTGAGTCCAACTGAGGCCCAGATAATTCAAGTGATTTTGCTGGAGGCCATGTAACTTCTAATGTATTCTTTATTGTAATAAAGTGTATTTATCATCAATTAATAAATTTTATAGTAATAAATTGACTTTAGAGCAATAATGCAATCTCGACTCACTGCAAACTCCGCCTCCCGAGTTCAAGAGATTCTCCTGCCTCAGCCTTCTGAGTAGCCGGGATTACAGGCATGTATCACCATGCTCAGCTAATTTCGTATGTTTAGTAGAGACAGGGCTTCTCCATGTTGGTCAGGCTGGTCTCAAACTCCTGACCTCAGGAGATTTGCCTGCCTCAGCCTCCCAAAGTGCTGTTATTACAGGCATGAAAGTCTTCTTTTTTCTAGACAACTTATGCCTGCTGAAGTCATTCTTGTTATCTATCAAATAACCAATTACTTTAATTGTTCTCTGGGGCTTATCACTAATTTTATTATGTCATTCAACAAACATTTAATGAGCACTTTTAGAAAGCCAGCTTTCTTCTGGGCACAGTCTTTTGCCATCAAGAGGTTCATTATATAGTGTAGAAACCTGACACATCAGCATGGAAATGCAATACCAGTAGGTCCTACAATATTGGCAGGAGTTTGGCATACAATGGGACTAGGGGTGAGTAAGGAGAGAGTGTTCTTAGCGGAGGAAAGAATTTTGAGAAATGGAAGTGAATGAAGCACCAACTTACACAGCGAGCAATTTTGAGGAGTTGGATGTAGCTTAAGGCTTCTAAGTAACCAAAGACTACTTGGCATTTGGTGTATCCTTACCAATAATTGAGCCCCCTTTGCTGTTTTCTAGATCATTGGATATTGATAACCCAGCAATACTACTAACATTCTATGAGACTCAAGATGTGATTAAGCAAGGCTTTCCATTCACCAAATGTGATGATGGTCTGAGAGTTTCCTATGATTTCAAAAAGTGGTTGATTTAGCTTCATATTAGGCTTAAAATATTATTGTTTAAGTAAAATGAGCATTGTAAGATAGTGAGCTGTATAGAAACTTAAATTATCTGTACAAGCGGGAGTACAACTTGTCTACCCTCATTTTTGTCCTGTTAATGAAATATACACATATTTCTGTTAATTGAACTGAGACAACATCAAATTTGCAAAATGTGAAGAAGGGTTGAGGTAGGTATATAGTTCTACTTCCCTTGCTTCTCTATATTCTCTGGTTATACATTTCCAGCTCCAGTCTCTCCTGTCTCCCTATGCATCTATTTGGTTTTTGCTATCACTATCCTTATTGCGCTTTCTCTTCAATCTTTTAATGCCCCTGTTAAAGGTGGCTGCAGACAGCACTGGCAAACTCTTCCTCTCTGCTTAATATTAATTCTATTCTTCTTTATTTTATGTATTTGTTTTTTGTTTTATTTTACTTTTTTTTTTTTTTTTGGTTTTGAGACAGGGTCTAATTTTGTCACCCAGGCTGAAATGCTGCAGTTGATCACTGAAGGCTTGAGCTCCTGGCCTCAAGAGATTCTTCCACTTCAGCCTGTCAAGTCACGAGGACTACAACCGTGTGTCAGTGCACATGGCTAATGCTTTTATTTTTTGTAGAGAAGGGGTCTCCCAATGTTGCCCAGACTGGTCTTGAAATCCTATGCTCAAGCAATCCTGCAACCCTGGCCTCCCAAAATGCTGGGATTATAGGTATGAGTCACCATGGCTGGTCAACTTTGTTCCTCCTGATAGAGCTCTTGGGTGTCCTTGTCTCTTAATCTACTTAACAGTCATATGATGAAAACCTGTGATACTATTTTTCACCTTTACCCTACTTGACACATAGGTACTATGCAGTTTAGATATGTGTCTGATCTACCATAGCTGGGCTTAGGGAGGAAAGCTCAACAGCACTCAGGTAAAACGCTGATATCTTCAATGCTTCAAGGTAGAAGTCACAAGGCACTAAGCATTCATATTGAAATATTGGAAGATACCTCAGATGACAAATACCACCTTCATGTCGGGGTTGGGTCCCAGGACATATGTCTATTACAGTGATGGGAGGGAGACTAAAATGGAAAGATTGTGAAATGATACAAGGGAAAAGATTCTTCTTGAATCTGTTGAAAACACCTATCTTTGGAGCAGAAGGCAAGTATGGATATCCTAGCTCTCAGGATCAAGATATCATTAAATTCTTTCAAATGAAAATCCAGGGTCTCAAAGGTTCATAACTCATGAAAATAATCTCATAGTTTAATAAAACATTGAGTGCATCTCCGTATCTCTAACTCAAGATAACTCCATCTCACTATATGTCTACTTTCAGAGGCCTCTCTCACCAGATCATTTGGCTATAAATCCTGGTTCTGCTGTTTCCAAGCTTGTTATCTACAACAAATTACTTCATCTTTGAACCTTTGTTCTCTCATTTTTTAATAAATAATGATAGTGATAGGTACCCTGCAGGGTTGTTTGAGAGATTAAGAGTTAACATAATTCAGTTCCCCAGCTAAATGACAGTAACAGAGCAAGTCCTCAATGAATTATCTCCAGATTTATGTGTGCTTTCCAAGTTGCCTCCATCTTTTTGTTAATTAACGTATCCTGCTATTCCTGTGCCTCACAATCTCTTTCATGTGATCTGCCCATTCCTAATTTGCTCCACTTACACATCTGTATTTATTTAAATTTGAAACTTCGTCTTCATCTTTTGCCCTGTATGCCATTATTTCTAACTACATTTTAATAATTTATGAATATCTTTATATTCAGCTCTCTTCTGATAGTTCATGCCAATTTTATAAATCACTACATACTTATCATTTATTCCCAGATTTATATTATTATATTTCTAGCCACATGTATTTTAACCTATATTACTATTTCTAAATAGCTCAATTTATCTAAATAGCCACAATATCTTTCACTAAAATTAATGACCTATCTCTGGAGATAGTCTCTGCCTTTAGTACATCCTTTTATCTACAGTTATATGTATAGCATATGTTGTATATAGTAATATATAATATATTATCCATATATATCATTACTTATCTCTTTGCTATCATTGTGGTTTTTAATATGATCTTTATATATTATCATTTATTTGTTTGTTATATTTCAATAGATAATAAAATGAATCAATCCATAAAATGCAATATAAGATATACGTATGCTAGGCTTATATGCATATAAGCATGTGTAAGGGTATGTGTATATTTGTAAAAATGAAAATGAAATGTTTAATCAACAAAGTAAAATGAGCACTAAGCATTAGCACAACACCTCTTTCTGGGATACAAATATTTACATACCAAAACTTATTTTCACTGAGGAATTCACAGTTGGTGTAGAAGACAGGAATGTAAATAATCACAAAACACATGATCACTTCAATGAGGGGTGTGTCTGAATTGCTGCCAGAGCTCAGAGTTGAGTCATGGCTTAGGGGACAGGGAACACTGCAAAGGAAGTGTCGTTGTAGTTGTCTTGGATGATGAGCAATAGTTCCACATGTGGGTAGGAGATGAAAGGGCATTTCAGGCAGAAGAAGTAGCATTTGCAAAGATCTGACTTAGTGAAATATCAAGGAATGCATAGAGAATGAAAGCCACTATGCATGCTTCCTTTGACGCTCTCTGGGGTGGTAGATGGGTCGGGAGGTAGTAATGATGAGAGGATGTAAAGCCGAAAGGGTAGACCTGAGGCAGCTTATGAAAGGATTTTTATGTCTTGCTTAGGAGTTTGAACATTTTCCAAAAGACAATGGGAAGCAAAGGGAATAACATAATCAGCTTTGTTTTAATTTTATTTAATTTTGGGATAATCACCCCTGTAGCTATTTGTAAGTTAAATGGAAGAAAAGACTGGACTCAGAAAAAAACAGTTAAGAGATCATTGCACCATGTAGGAAGTCATGAAGACCTTAGATGCAGCAGGGGCAGAGGCGGGAACAGTAGGGGTGTATTTGAGAGCAAGTACAAAGCAGAATGAATAGTGTGGTGACTATATGTTAAGTTAAGGTGGAACAAGCATCCAGGGTGAATGAAAAATGGTGTGAATGGATCATTGTCAGAAACTGGACTTTGGAAAAAGAAAATGTATAGGAGGAGATGAAAATTTATTTTTGTCCACATTGAGTTGGTTGAGCCAAAAAGCAAAACACCTATAAATATGTATAGACTCACAGAGATTAAAGGGGCACACTGAAGACTAGCTAAATAAATTATTTAGTTTGAATAAATCACCAAATTAGAATGCCTTTGAAAGAGTTCTAAACTTCACTGGAGAAAAAGAGACTACGCCATATTTAACCCTGCCTTTAGACAATCTCATTACTTGTTCCAGTTCTTTAAGCAATGACAACTTTTTAATTCTAGAGCCTTACACACAAGAGAAGGAAGAATTTCAGGAGTCAAATCATTTGCTTCGAACTTAACAATCAGTTTCTAAAATATTGTTGACAACTCTAACAGCTAACCTCATTGTCATCTCTGAGACTTAACTTTCAGGCTCTTTCTACCCCCATCCCTATCCTTCATTTCTCTTCATAAGAAGCAAAAAGTGAAAAGTAACAAAGGTCGCAGTACTCTGATTTCTAGATGAGACAATGCCAAGTCATTCTCTAATGATTAAGGATACATGAATCAAGGCCAATTTTATACCCCTCCTTCCACTCACCTATCTATCTATCCATCAACAGGCTTATATGTCAGGATACAGAGATACAAAGATGAATAAGATAGAAATTATCCCTTTAAAAAGTGCACATTCTATCAAGAGATGAATGGGAGAGACATAGCCATTAGGATTCAATAATTTGTATTTTCTTGAGGCCAGCTGATCTACGCTCTCAGTTTTCGTTGTTCATGGATTTCCTGACTACCTTCTTAGTGAACATAGTCCCAGGGCTATTCAAGTTCAGAGCACCTTGGCCAAAGTGTGTGATCAGAGAAATCACTATGGAAGTGGAAAGAGTCCTGATCTGGGACTTGGGCTACCTGAAATCTAATCCCTTCAAGGCAGTCATTAGCTTCAGGTCCCTAGATAGGTTCTTCTCTCTGGGATTCATAGTCTTCATCTGTAAAATGACAAGGTGGGACCAGATAATTCCTGGGGGTTCTTGTTGGCATGACATTCTGAAAATCCTATTCAAGTTTTAAATGGTATCTGGAGACCCCTCTGGAATGAGTGGTGGGATCCAGAACTAGGAATCCGAGATCATGTTGAGTTGGGCAGACATCCCCCTGGGACAGATTCCACGCACATAATTGGCATATGTACTGTGAGTTACAAAGCATCTTCATACCCATTATCTGATTTTATCTTTGTGGGAACTTGGTAAAGTCAATATTATCACTTTTATCCTCATATGAGGAAAATAAGGTCCAGACAGCTAAGTGGCTAATTAAGTTTTTTTTAACTGTGAGGTGTCAGATTTATTACATTTTTTAAATTTTTTATTTTCATAGGTTTTTGGGAAACAGTTGCATGAGTGAGTTCTTTGGTGATGATTTGTGAGATTTTGGTGCACCCATCACCCAAGCAGTATACATTGAACCCAAGTTGTAGTCTTTTATCCCTCACCCCCTTCCCATCCTTCTTCCCCTAGTCCCCAAAGTCCATTGTATCATTCTTACACCTTTGCATCATCATACCTTAGCTCCCACTTATGGGTGAGAACATACGATGTTCGATTTTACATTCCTGAGTTACTTCACCTAGAATAATGGTCTCCAATTCCCTCCAGGTTGCTGCGAATGCCATTAATTCATTCTTTTTTATGGCTGAGTAGTATTCCATCATATACATATATTACAGTGTCTTTATCCACTAGTTGATGGATGGACATTTGGGTTGGTTCTATATTTTTTTTAGTTGCAAATTGACAGCTATAAACACACATGAGCAAGTATCTTTTTCGTATAATGACTTCTTTTCCTCTGGGTAGATACCCAATAATGAGACTGCTGGATCAAATGGTAGTTCTGCTTTTAATTCTTTAAGGAATCTCCACACTGTTTCCCATAGTGGCCATACTAGTTTATATTCCCATCAGGAGTGTAGAAGTGTTCCCTTTTAACCACATGCATGCCAACATCTATTATTTTTTGATTTTTTGATTATGGTCATTCTTGGAGGAGTAAGGTGGTATCACATTGTGGTTTTGATTTGCATTTCCCTGGTCATTAGTGATGTTGAGTATTTTTTCATGTTTGCTGGCCATTTGTATATCTTCTTTTGAGAATTTTCTATTCATGTCCTCAGCCAAGTTTTTGATGGGATTGTTTGTTTTTTTCTTGCTAATTTGTTTGAGTTCCTTGTGGATTCTGGATATTAGTCCTTTGTTGGATATATAAATTGTGAAGATTTTCTCCCATTCTGTGGGTTGTCTGTTTACTCTGCTGAAGTGGCTAATTAAGTTTTAAGTACTTTAGATTAGTTTTCTCATTTAATTAACACAATAACCCTATGGCCATAAGCCACATGGACAGCTGGGTCATGGGTGCCTGCTCCCTCCCCATCCTGAGCTGAGCAAGTGATGGCTGCACAGCAGGTGCTCAGCCAGTGCTGCAGAGCAGGGTTTGAAGGCAGCACCAGGCAGGTAGTGCTGTGGAGTAGCCCTTGAAGGCAGCACAGTGCAGGGCAGAAGTAATAAATGAGCATTCTGTGAGTCACATAGAGTCAAGATGGATCGCTCTTTAGGTTTTGTCTTCAAAATATTGTCATGAATCATTAGCATTTAAAATAGGGAGATTTTATTTAAGATTCCAGAAATTCAGCTTCCCTTCTAAAATCAAAAAATATAGCATAGTTGAACCTACCTTCCATCATCCTGACTAGCAGCTGCCCACCTTTAATAGGGCATTGCTAAGGTTTGGGTGTTTATCCCTTCCAAACCTCATGTTGATATTTGATCCCCAGTGTGAAGATTTTGTCCCACTCTGTAGGAGAAAATATTTTCTAATTCCTTCTCTTCTCGTGCTGTTATCTCCCCTCTTCTTCCTCTTTCTCCTCTTTTCCATTTTAGAAGCAGATAATCAATTTGAGGCTCATGGAGACTAAGTAGCTTTCATGCCATTAGTAAGTTACTAGAGCTCAGATTCAACCCAAAACATGCCTAAATCTAAAGTCTATGCTCACAAGCTCGGTCAGAATCTTTTAAGATTCTGCTGAAAGGGGTTGAAGGGTGATATAAACAAGTGAAATAATCCAAGTAGAAGGATTATTTCACTTTTAATTTTAGCAAAGGAAAACAAAAGCACAAGTGAAATAACATAAGGAAATGTACACTTTGAATTACATTGTAGATATAGAGAAGAATAGTGGAGAATTATAGAATGGCAAAATATTTACCTGTCTTAGTCCAAATGTGTCGCTATAAAGGAGTATGTGAGGTTGGATAAAAAATAAATAAGGCTTATTGGGTTCACATTTCTGTAGGCTGAACAAGAAGCATGGCATCAGTATCTGCTTCTGGTGAGGGACTCAGGCTACCTCCACTCATGGTAGAAAGTGAAGGGGAGCAGGCTGTGCAGACATCACATGAAGAGAGAGGAAGCAGGAGAGGGGTGAGAGAGGTGCCAGGCTCTTTTTAACAACCAGCTCTTGCAGGAACAAATAGAGCGAGACCTTAACCCACACCCGTACCAGAGAGGGCATTAATCTGGTCATGAGGGATCCTACCCCATAACCCAAACATCTCCTATTAGGCTCCACCTCCAACACTAGGGGTCAAATTTCAGCATAAGGTTTGGAAGGGATAAACACCCAAACTATAGCAATGCCCTATCTAAGGTGGGCAGCTGCTAATCAGGATGATGGAAGGTAGGTTCAACTGTGCTAGATCTTTTCATTTTAGAAGAAAATCTGAATTTCTGGAATCTTAAATAAAATCTCCCTATTTTTAAATGCTAATGATTAATGACAGTATTATGAGGGAAAACATAAAGGGCTTTCCGTTTTGACTCTGTGTGACTCACAGAGTGCCAGATTATTATTTCTACCCTGCACTGTACTGCCTTTAAGGGTTACTCCACAGTATGCTACCTGCCTGGTGCTGCCTTCAAATACTGCCCTGCAGCATGGCTGAGCACCTGCTGTGCAGCCATCCACTTGCTCAGCTCAGGATGGGGAGGGAGCAGTCACCCAAGACTCAGCAGTGCCTGTAGCTTATGGCCAGCATTTACCCTGAGTGGATTTGGGATATTTTAAACATCATTCTTGGATAGGTTTTTAAAAATATAATAATTACCTTAATCCTCAAAACAATCAGAAACAAGATTTAAGTATCTCTGGTTTGCAGAAGAGTAATTTGATACTCAGGTTGGTTATAAAGATTGCATAGCTATAAGTACATGGCCTGGGATGTTAGACTGACCTCTGACCTCATGGGCTCATCCTTCTATAGAGTTGCCTCTATCTTTGAAGTAACTTAAATTACTTCAAGTTAGAAAACATTTCCTCTTTTTTATCATTCTGGTAAGAATCTGAAGCAAAGCGGAAGTTGGCAGATACAATCATCTTTTAGGAGAGAAGATACCTTTGCCACTCCTCATCTCCTGACCATCAGGTCTTCTAGGGATGGAGAAGAAACTGTTAGGGCAATGAAGGAGGAAGAAAACAAGAATCTGCTCTTCATAGTCCTGAGGCTTCAACACTAAGACAAGACACTCCCATACTCTGTAAGTGACGGCAAGGGCAGGTACACAGGGAGGGAACCGGCTGCTGGAATGCCAGCCCGGGTGATGCGCCAGGCAGATGCCAACAAGCTGTCTCATGGCCCAAGCCAGACCCAGAACCCTTTATATAAAGACAGCCCTCTTCCCAGATGCCTCAGCCTGAGCGACTGCTTGCCTGTGAGGAGGGTGAGTCCAGGAACTGGATCCTGGGATTGGGGTGGGTGTGGTGTTCAGGGGGTGCCCAGGTTCACAGTGGTGAGGCACAAAGAAGGGAGAAGCTAGGAGCCAGGGAGGGCAAGGAGTGCATCAATCTCAGGAGAAAAGTCTGGTGAGCTTTTAGGAGACAGAAGCATAGCTATAGAGTTTATGAGATGAGCTAGGGCTGTGATGCCAGTGTATTTGCCTTTGATAACCCTGACCTTACCCTCAGGTACCATTTTCCCTCATGATCTTTCTGGAAAAGCCACATTAGCAATTTACACCTTATGAGCAAAGTTGTGTGTGGAAGGGTTACCTTCCCCAGGGAAATAGATGTGTAGGTATTCTCTATAAATTGAAAATGGAAAGTTTGAACCTTCATCAGGAGCATTTGGGGAGCTTATTGAAAGGCATTTTGTTGGATGAGCCTGTTGTCAAATGATCTTGTTTTGCTAGTCAGTGGGCTGCCTGCAAATCCACATAAACACGTGGATCTGGGACAAGCAGTGGAGTGAGGCTGCCCTGTGCTCTCCCCGGCTAAGCATGGTGTCACGGTGTATGCCTGCAGCCCTCAAGTCATGTCTGCAATGCCCCAGCTGCGTAGATCATTAAGTATAGCAGAATGTCCATCTTCTGATTAAGAACTTTGGACTTTCTGGCTTACTCCATCTTGGGTAACTCCACCTTGCCTCTAAGAGGAGCTGGGGAAAAACATTTCTGAGGCCTGCAGGCTGTCACACTTCAGGTGATTAAAAACAGCAACCTGACTGGGCAAGTTGCCATGGTGGTCAGTCTTTCCAAGGCTGGTGTGTTTTGCATGGGAAAGCTTTGCACGTGTCATGTTTAAATGAATTTATTTCCAAAATACATTGTGTCATGTTAAATGACTTTATTTCAGAACATTGTGTCATGTTTAAATGAATTTATCTAAAAACATTGAATATAAAGAAACAAACATTTAATGTTGGGTTTGAGCTGCCCACTTTCCAGTGAATGCTTTGACATTACGTGAATGCAGATGGTGTCGAGTGATTATTCTCATATGTACATTTTCACATGTTTGCACATATATTTATACTGCCAGTGCACATGTGTGAGTAAGTCCTAGCTCCTATGGGAGTAGAGTTTCCACTTTGGGCTATAGCCTTGGGAGCAAGTTTTATCTCTCCTTCCTGTAGGGCTGCTCAGACCACATTGGATGTGAGAAAATGTGGAGACAAAAGGAGAATCCTTTTGTCATCAGTGCCCTCTTGTTCTGGGCATTGGTAGGTCCACCCCCAGGGAGATCCTGGACATCTGCAACCCTGGATGTGCACAATCAGGCCCTTTGACAGACTCAGGGCAGGTCTAACAGATTAATCCTGGGTCCAACTAAGTCAGGACACTTGGGTGAAGGTTGAGGGTGGAGGAGGAAAAGCTAGGGAAAATGAAGGGTGTCTTCCTCTAGGTCCCAGCCCTCCCTCTCCAACTCTCACCCTCCTGACCCTGGTCTCTCTGCCCTCAGGTCACACTCGACTGACTGCATCAGAACCATGTGTGACCAGCAGCAGATCCAGTGCTGCCTGCCGCTCCAACAGTGCTGCGTCAAAGGTCCCTCCTTCTGCTCCTCTCACTCCCCCTTTGCCCAGAGCCAAGTGGTGGTTCAAGCCCCTTGTGAGATGCAAATTGTGGAGTGCCCTGCACCATGCCCAGTTCAAGTTTGCCAGGTGACAGACCAGACTCCATGCCAGTCTCAGACCACACAGGTGAAGTGCCAGTCTAAGACCAAGCAGGTGAAAGGCCAGGCTCCGTGTCAGTCTAAGACCACTCAGGTGAAGGGCCAGGCTCCATGTCAGTCTAAGACCACCCAGGTGAAGGGCCAGGCTGCATCCCAATCTCAAACTTCCTCTGTTCAAAGCCAGGCTCCATGCCAATCTGAGGTGTCCTACGTGCAGTGCGAAGCCTCACAGCCTGTTCAGACTTGCTTGGTAGAATGTGCTCCAGTTTGTTATACAGAAACTTGTTATGTAGAATGTCCAGTCCAGAACTATGTAACCTGTCCAGCTCCTCAGCCTGTCCAGATATATGGAGGGCGTCCTGCAGTGTGCCAGACTCAGGGAAGGTTCTCCACCCAGTGCCAGTATCAAGGCTCCTACAGTAGTTGTGGCCCCCAGTTTCAGTCAAGGGCTGCCTACAACAACTACACCCCTCAGTTCCAGTCGAGGCCTTCGTACAGCAGCTGCGTCCCTCAGTATCGGTCCCGGGCTTCATTTAGCCCCTATGTGCCCCAATGCCAGATCCAGGGCTCCTATGGGAGCTTCACTGAACAGCACCGCTCGCGGAGCACCAGCCGATGCCTTCCTTCTCCTCGGCGACTGCAGCTTTTTCCCCGCAGCTGTTCCCCACCACGACGTTTTGAGCCCTGCTCCAGCAGCTACCTGCCATTAAGACCCTCTGAAGATTTTCCTAACTACTGCACCCCACCCCGCCGTTCTGAACCCATCTATAACAGTCGCTGTCCTCGCCAACCCATTTCAAGCTGCTCTCAGAGACGTGGCCCCAAGTGCCGAATCGAGATTTCCTCCCCGTGCTGCCCCAGGCAGGTTCCTCCACAGAGGTGTCCTGTTGAGATTCCTCCCATCAGACGCCGCTCCCGGAGCTGTGGCCCGCAGCCCTCCTGGGGCACCTCCTGCCCCGAGCTGAGGCCACACGTAGAGCCACGTCCGCTCCCAAGCTTCTGTCCACCACGGCGTCTTGACCAGCGTCCAGAGTCACCACTGCAGCGATGTCCACCTCCTGCTCCACGTCCACGTCTGCTCCCAGAACCATGCATAAGTTCAGAACCACGCCCGCGTCCTCTACCACGACAACGTTCAGAACCTTGTTTGTATCCGGAACCACTTCCAGCACCACGTCCAATACCGCGGCCAGTTCCCCGTCCTCGCCCAGCGCAGTGTGAGATTCCAGAGCCACGTCCACACCTGCAGCCCTGTGAGCACCCAGAGCCTCGTCCACGGCCAGAGCCAATTCCCCTGCCAGCGCCCTGCCCAAGCCCAGAGCCCTGCAGGCAGCCTTGGCGCAGCCCCAGCCCATGCTGGGGCCCAAATCCAGTTCCATACCCAGGAGACCTAGGCTGTCATGAGTCTAGTCCACACCGCCTAGACACCGAAGCTCCTTACTGTGGCCCATCCAGTTATAACCAGGGGCAAGAGAGTGGTGCTGGCTGTGGGCCTGGTGATGTGTTTCCAGAGAGAAGGGGTCAGGTTGGCCATGGAGACCAAGGCAATGCCTACGCTGGAGTGAAAGGGGAAGCAAAGAGTGCTTATTTTTAAAGGAAAGGTGACTGACACAGCCCTGTCTCCTGCCTCTGAGAATGTTGTTCCTCCTGTTCCACAATTTCCAGTGCGCTATTGTTTGAATCTCTCCAGAGATATTCAGAGACTCCCTGTTACGAAGGTGATGTCCAAACTCCTTTGCCTATCATCCAAAGATTCACACCTGGGTCTCAGATGCCTCTCCAGCCTCACATGTCACTCCTCGCCTGTACACATCCTCAGCTCTAGCCAGACCAGTCTGGCCATTGGGCACAGCTTGGGTGTTCCCTGGGCCATACCTTAGATGTCCCTGCCTCCAAGCCTCTGCTCACTCTTCCCCCGTCTTCCTAGTACTTCTCTCCTCCTCCCCAGCTTCTGAAATCCAACCCATCTTTCACTGCATCCTCCGCACTACTTGGTAACTGCCTGGTGACATCTCTTGAACTGTTATTTCACTTTGCAGGCATATCTTCCTTATCTGCCCAACTAGGTTCTAAACTCCCAACTGAGTGGAGTCAGAGAATCTCTAGATCTCAGTGTCTATCCTGGGGCTGGCTGCGCTTAGCAAGGCTTGTGGGTTGGCAACTTGAACCATGTTCTGTCCTGATGCTCAACTGCAGGAACTGAGTGAGAAGAGGCCACGTGACAATAAAGATCATGATGTACTCACCGCCTGAGTCCTGAGTCATTCCTGCTTTTATTCCTTGACTTGCTGAGATGAGGTTTTTATTGTTGCCATTTTAAATTGTGATAATAAAACACATGTAACATAAAATTTACCATCTTCACCATATTTAAGCATTCAGTTCAATGGCATTAAGTACACTCACATTGTTTTGCTATCAGCACCACCATCTGTCCACAGAACTCATCTTGTTGAATTAAATCTTCATCCATTAAATAATAACTCCTCATTCTTTGCTCCTTCTAGCCCCTAGCAACCACCATTTCTGTCACTATCAATTTGATGATTCTGGGTAGCTCATATAAGTAGAAAAATGCAGTATTTGTCCTTTTATGACTGGCTTACTCCACTTAGCGTAATGTTCTCAAGGTTTATCCAAGTTGTAGCATGTGCCATAATCTCCTTCCTCTTCAAGGCTAATATTCCATTGCAGTACATACTATATTTTGTTTATTTGTTCATCAGTGGATGGATGGGCACTTAGGTTGCTTTCACCATTTTTCTTGTAGTAAATAATATTGCAATGAACATGGGTATACAAATACTTCTGTGAATCTCTGATTTCAATTATTATGGATAGATATCTGGAAGTGGGATCACTGGATCGTAAGGCAATTTTATTTTTAATTTTCTGAGGAACTGCTATACTATCTTTCATAGTGACTACATTATTTTACATTCCCACCAACAGGGTACAAGTCCTAATTTCTCCACATCCTTGTCAACATTTGCTATTTTCTGCTTGTTCTCTTGTTTTGGTAATAGCCATCTTGATGGATATGACACAGTATGAATTTTCTTTTTAATTTATTACCTTTCTTGTTTAGTTTATTGTACCCACGGTGCGAGCTTTTTAAGCCTAGATCAAGTGGGTTGTCTTGTGGGTTCCACATCCCCTCAGTGTCCTTGGCCCCAGATGGAAAGGATGAAGAAAAAGGCAAGGGGATGAGGAAACAGGGAGAATAACTCTGCCCCCTGGTCTAGGAGTGAAAGACTTCAGGCCTGGGTTTGGTGAACTGGGTTTTGCCTAGCTCTAGGGCCATAGTCACAGCCTTGTTGCCTCTGGAAAAGAGGAAGGGAAGAATGAAGTACCTGGAGGCTCTCTGGGGACACTCCTCTTCTTTCAGAACTAGGCCGGGCATGGTGGCTCACGCCTGTAATCCCAGCTCTTTGGGTGGCCGAGAAGGGCTGATCACCTGAGGTCAAGAGTTTGAGACCAGCCTGACCAACATGACGAAATCCCGTCTCTCTACTAAAAACACAAAAATTATCCAGGTGTGGTGACCTGTGCCTGTAATCCCAGCTACTTGGGAGGTTGAGGCAAGAGAAGTGCTTGAACCCAGGAAGCGGAGGTTGCAGTGAGTCGAGATCATGCCACTGCTCTCCAGCTTGGGCAACAGAGCAAGACTCCATCTCACAGAAAAAAAAAAAAGAACTAAATTATTTACTTTTCTTTCTGTTTTCTTTTATGGAGGCATTTGAACCTAACTCCGCATTCCTCAATTGCTCCCAGATTCCATTAGGCATGGGTGGTCTTGGCAGCATGAAGGTAAGGGCTGGAGGGGAGGAAGAGACAGCAATGACTCTCCTATTAGTCCTTGCAGGTGAGATGAATGCTGGGTGGGGATGTGGCTCTGGAGGATGAGGGTGCTGGAGGACAGGTCCTCAGGGAGAGAGAATGAAAAAGCTCCACTTAGGAGGATGACAGCAGAGGGCAGCTCTGGCCTTGGCCTCTGAAGGTCTGATCCGTAGTCCTGCTCCTCACAGTCCACTCCCCAGAGGACCTCACTGCTACAGAGCCATAGTTGGGAAACAGATCCAGGACCTGGCTCTGAGTATGCATCTCCCTTGCCCAAGGAATCTAGTTCTGCCAAGCTGATGGTGGAGACCTCAGAAACCAACTAGTAGAACCCTGTGTCATATAAAGGAAAACTGAGCCCCTTCATGTGAAATCCATTCATTCATGTATTTATTGAGCAATATTTATTGCTCATCTGCTGGATGGCCCTGGTTAGAGAGCTAGACATAACCTTGTTTACTGTCAGTGCACAACCTAGTATACTGGTCTTCAAAATATGGTACCTGAACCAGCAGCATTGGCAACACCTAAGACCTTGTTTGCAATGCAAATGAAATGCATCACCCCAGACCTAATGAAGTAAAGATTCTGAGAGCAAGGCCCAGCAAGCTGTGTTTCAACAAGCTCTCCTGGTGTTGCTGATGCCCAGGAACATTTGGTCATCACTGGTTTGGTGAAATGCCATATGCAGATAGAATATTAATATATATATATAGTATGTGTATATCTGTGTGTGTGTATACAGACACATATCTACATATCTATCCATCCTCTAATTCCCATAATATTCGGTCAGGCAGGCATTATTATTTTGCCCTTTTGCAGAATTAAAAACCTAAGCACTCAGGGTTTAAGCGCTTGCCCAAGCCATACGGCCACTCGTGACTCCCAGTCTGCACTCTTTAATACCACACATGGCACCTTGGATCTTAGTCATAGTCCCTGCCTCTTCCAAAGATCTTTCCAGTTTTAACCCAATTATTTTCCCAACACAATCTTGGAGTTCTCTCAATCACTGAATGGGTTATTTAGTTCCACATCCGCCTCCTCCCTTAAAATGCAAGCTGCTCTAGAATTGAATTTGCTGTGTGGCACATCTCCCAGGGGCTTGGCAGGGCCTGAATTTGGCCCCACAGAGAATCTCTAAGTTTCCATCACCCAGGTCTCTGAGTGGGAGTGAGGAGGGCAGGGTAGGGAGAGGCTTAGAAGCTCCAGTTTGGGAAGGGATTCTTGTTAGATCTCTCCCATGTCCTCGAAAACACACTGCTAGACAAGGAACCCCTTGCCTGGGGATGCTTGGGGGCCGACCACTCACCCCCGCAAAATATTGAAGAAACACATAACTGGCTGTGCAAAGGTGGTGTGCACTTCTAAGAAGTCCTGACCTCCCCTAGGTTTGGGCGACAAGTCACCATCCAGGATCTTTATTGAATGAGCAATGCTCTGTGGTCTGCACCATCCTCTGGGGATAGATTCTGGTTCCCAGAATGATGGTAGAATAGAGGGGTCTTTGATTGGGCCAGCCTGGAGCTGAGCCAAGAAACCCCCAATGGCTTGGTGTTCTCCACTGCCCAGGGCTATGCAGGAGCCAGCCCCCAGACCATTTCTACAGCCAGAGACTAACACCTCAGAGGAAAAAGGCACACAGGGGTGTGTGTCTGTTTTTCATGTTTTTTTTTGTGTGTGTCTATGTATCTGTGTGTCTAACTGTCTGCTTTAAAAGCTTGGAGCTTTTAAAATGCATTTGGCAACAGGGGCTGTGGCCTCAGAATATGCTTTAGGATATCCTAAGTCCTTCAGCAGTAGCTTTGCTGATTCCTGTCATCTCTTCTACTCTCCACCATCCACCATTTCACTGATGACAGGCATCTTGGCTTTCTGACCTTTCCTTTTGTGTCAACCACTTGAACAAAACTTAAAGTGACTCCAGAACCAAGGCTGAAGACCCAAAAGAGCAAAAGAGACCATTTATAAGGCCCTTCAATGTACTGGAAAACCAACCAGAGAGGCTCCTCTTCAAATCCTACAAGGATGTTAGGCAGCACACAGGTTGTGTAGCTTCTGTACCAGAGTCTGGTGAACTGTGTTGCTCAGAAGTGCCCATGAATTGGCCAAGTCACAAAATGTGAGGCAGTGATCAGTCCAGACGTCCACGCCTGACATCCAGCCATGCTGCCTCAGAACTGGGGCCTGGCTCCCAGAGACGGGGAGAACGTGAGAGAGACTGGGCCTGAATATCACGTTTCTCACTTTGGAATCCTGCTTACATTCTTCTGCAATTCTGTACCTTTTTTCTCTTTCTAAGCTTTCCACTGTGGAATCTTCACTATAGAATGAAAGATGTTCTCAGAAGTTCCTTCCAGACCAGGTGGGTTATCTAAAATTCCTTTTTGTGGAAAGCAGTATGCTAGAGTGAAATTACCTGGGGTACTCACTTAAAGACACAGAATCCCAGGATACATCCTAGAACTACTTAGCTTGAACTTTCAGAATGAAAATCGGGGACCTGTATTTGAGAATTATTCTGATCAATCAGAAGTGAAAACCATTTCTATAATGAATACCCAGGTGAGTGAGCTTACTCAATACCTAGGACGAGGGTTGAAAGTTGTACACAGCTGGCCCCAGCATGAGTAGGATGTGGCAGTGGTAGTGAAAACAGAGCTGACTGTTAACTGGTTTCTTCTAGGAGGTTTTATGTAATTGTCCATGTGGGGACACAAATTATCTACCTCTTGGTCTAGAAGCACCTTAAGATGAAGGAATCTCTTTCTTTTTCACAGTTAAATCCCCAACTTCACTGCCACCAAAAGCACCCAGAATGAGAGGATCTGGCATATATTACAGACATATGGGAAATGGGGACCTAGCTATAGTATATCTCTCCTCTACCCAGGCATCACCCAGACATCAAGAGAAATTCCACATTCCACAGTTTGTCCTACACATTATAACAGCCTGTAGTGCATAAACAAATACAACTGTTATGCATCAGAGAATAGCTCAGCTGTTCATATTAGAATTCATAGGTAGACAGCAGGAATTGGAATCATGAATTCTGGCATGGCATGAATGGATTCTAGAGGATCCACATGCCTATGCCTGAGACTAGTCAGGAAGACGGGGTGATGCCTGATGATCTATGTGCTTCTCATTGCTAGAGACCATCCAGCTCATTCCTCCAAAAGATGGCACTTCCTGTTCTGGAAGGCTAAGCTAGACCTGTCTAGAGGCCTAGGAATAACCCAAGCTGTGCCAAATCTACCCATCACATCTTATCACAGGAACCCTGAGCTAGATCCACACCTTTCCTCTATTCTCTAGTGCACGCCCATCAGGGAAGAGGGAAACTACTTATGAATTTGCATCAACACATCCATTCACTTGACAAATATTTATTGAGGCTCTGCTATCTTCCAGGAACTGGTACTGATCCTGGAGATATACTAGTGAGCAATACAGACAATAATACAGTAAAAGCTTCAATATGGGAGGCTCAGAGTATCATGGAAACCAAAAGATGGGGCAGTTTAGCAAGTCCAGGGCCTAAAGGAGGCAACTACAAGTCAGAGATGAGACAAATGAGTGGCAGTTAGCTGATGATGGAGGAGAGAGGGGAGTCTTCTCCCTTCTTAGAGATAACAGCAGGCATGCTATCAGCATCATTGATTTAGTGACAGACAGCCCAATGAGGAGTAGGTCCTCATTAGTTAAATATCCTTCCTGGTTCCTAACACTATATGGAAGTTTTATGCTGGTCCCAGGACTTCATTCTCAGCCCTGTTGTAATGAACTTTTTATCAATACCTTGGGGAGAAACTTGAAAAGAAACTGGCCTAAATTTCAGGTTACTTCAAGTCATGAAGGAGAATTGAAGAGTAAAATTCTGATTTAACATGAGTAAGAATAATGAATTTAATTTGACAAGATAAAATGCAATTAAGGTAAACATTAAGTTTTAATGTACATTAACGATTAGCCCCACCTGTAAAAGCTGAGTGGGTATATGCACAGTTGCACACATGAAGAAATTTTGGTTGATTAGAATCTTAGTGTGGACCAAGAGTGAGATTGTGCCATTTTGGCAATGAACTCTTGTTCTGAATAGCTCTGTATGATGGGGTCATTTTGCTTGGACAGATATGTGCACACCTGAGCACTGTGGTCAGCTCAAGTCAAGTGTGTGGGGCTGGAAGATGGTAATCTACTATGTACCAGCCACCATCTGAGGTGGAAAATCCTTCCTCATGCTCACAACTTGGAAAGGTGATAGCATTCACTCCATTTTGCAGACATTAGAAGACACAAAATCTAGAGAGGTTAACTAGCTTATCTGGTCACACATCTAAGACCTGATAGTGATGGAATTCAAGCCTAGGCTAATCTTGCTCCAAAACGTGATCTACCTCCCTGTGGAAGGAAGAGTAACACTGCATTTTGAAAGGACTAGCATACTTCCATCCTGCATTATTTATAGTGCTTTCATTTAGAAAAAGAATCAGCTTTTTTGGTAAAACAAAGAGCTCAGATTCAATGCAGGGAAACTGTAAGACGATTCTAGCTAGAAATAAAGAAAAAGTAATAGTCAGAACTGTTTGGAAATGAAATATATTGTTCTTCCATGCATTCAACAAATATTTAGTCATTGTTAATTGAATATTTATTATGTGCCAGACGGTATTTTGGATGATTGGGATAGATCAGTGAACAAAACAAAGACCCTTGTTCTCAAGGAGTTTAAAGTCTAGCAGAGAAAAACAAATAAATATTGGGCATACTTTAAAAAATTATATAATAAATCAAAACATACAACTAATCTGTAAATAAGAACATATATAGCAATGAAGATGACCTGGGCAGGCATCCCAGACTGTATAAGAAGTGGAGGAGTACTGAGCTAGATGTATGGAAGAAGGGGCTTAGAGGCTGTGGGGCCTAAACACTCAGCAATGGAAAGGGCATGGAAGAGGCATCATGAGAGGAGGGTTTGAGCCCAGTTCTACCACTCATTAGCTGAGAAGTCGTGACTTAGGCAATTTTTCTGGCACTCAGTTCCCCCATCTATAAAATGTGGCTGAAAATACGTTCACCTGTCTGGATCACACTGAGGATTAAATGAAATAAGCTATTTAAAATATTCAGTATATCATAAAACATTAAAAATATATTCGCTTTTGGCAGTGAAATATTCACCTTGAGAAAAGGGGGATGATTGGCTTGGAGAACGGCCTGTTTGAAGAAGGAGGTGGGCCACAAGGGTTAGTCAAGCCCAGGCAGGAGCAGACTGAATGAGCCGCAGGGACGCACATGTAGGGATGCATGTGGTCAGCAGGGGCAAGCAGGAAGCTTCAAAGAGGAGGAATTGAAGCAGTGGTGGGATATGGAATAGCAGAGAGGACAGGGATGGGGTGAACTGGAAAAATGCCGTAAGCAAAACACTGAGTCTAGAGGAAGTATAAGATCTGGGAGAAGGAAGCCCAGATGCCAGGGTGAGGGTGGGGTTAAGCACAGCAACGTCAGCAGCCATCACAGAGGGTCATCAGTGTATTGACGCCACTCAGCCAGTGTGCCATCAGCATGGCTTCTTAGTTCTACCAGAGGGAGAGGAAATACCAGAAAGGGGAGGCTTTGCGGTCAATCAGAAATACCATTTAGGCTCGAATTGGGATTGGGTCCTTAGTCACTGAAAGGTGTCCTTCCTTGACCTGGCCTGAATGTGAAATCCGGATTGAGCAATAAGTTAATTAATCAGTCATTTCCACAGCATTTCATCAGCATTCTTCAGAGGTTTGTTTTGTTCAGTGACAAATCCAGGAGGTGTCTGCAGTGAGTATAGTCTTCATCCTCCTGTATAGAGCAGGGTTTCTCATCCTCAGCACTACTGACGATTTGGACAACATAATTCTTTCTTAGCGAAGGCCTATTCTGTGATTTGAAGGGTGCTTAGCAATATCCGTGGCTTCTACCAACTAGATGACAGCAGCTGTGATGATCAAACACTTATCCAGATTGTCCAATGCCCTCTTTTGGGGTGTGGTAGTCAGGCCATCCCCAACCTCACCCCACTGAGAACCACTGAATTGGAGGAAAGTCTTAAGCTTTGTCCTCAAGGCCATCCCAAGCCAACAGTAAACACATCTTCCCCTTGCCTCCATCCCAAGAACCTCCCATTGATTAAAAATAAAACTTCTCTGTAAGGCAGAAATACATGCAAATACATGCAAGCAATTACAACTTTAAGGATATACAGAAGGTTTTTATTTTTCCCCAAGGGATCTGCATGCTGATTATGGAAGAGTAGTTTATCTTGGCTATTATGGCAATTGTGAGTAGATTATCTGTGCCAGTAATTATCATCATTATTTGGCAAACTTGTCCAAGAGCTCAGAACACTCACTTTCTAACCTTCCTACTTAGTTGCCATGCAGTGCTAGTGGCACCTTGAAAAATATAAGCAGGAAATTCTATTGTCTTGGTAAAGTGTAACACAGGCCATTTTAACACAAAGAGGAATTATTTGTATTGATGATTAGTCAATGGGATTAATGGGTAAAGGAGAAAAAGACAAAAATGCACAAGGGCCCTTGGGAGGGCTTCAAGAGCAGGCCTAGATGCTCTTCTGGATGCCCATGGCTGCTTTTCTAGGTGCCTACGACTGCTCTTCTGGGTACCCACTGAATACAGGAGACTAGTTGAGAATAAGTAAAAAAAAAAAAAAAAAAAAAAAAAAAAGAAAAAAGAAAAAGAAAGAAAGAAAAACACGTATAGGAACACATTATGAATTAGGGTTGGTGATATGATTATGAGTGGGGAAAATCTTGGGGTGTCAGTTAAAAATGGGGAGAATCTGAGGCTTGTTTAAGTCTGAGAATTTGGGCAGACAGACTGATACAAGGTTCTCTTAAACAAAGTAGTGATTATTAGAGATAGATTGTTACTCCTGAAAAATGCTAGATTTGTTTGTTCCCCCAATGACCTATCCTAGATCCTTGGCAACAGATGTGTTTTGAAATTTAGAACTTTTTTTTTAAGGAGGGTAATACAGTGAATCGAATTCATTAGTAACACTATAGGTATGCTTCAAAATTGGCCGTATTCAGTCTCAATACCATGGAATTAGAACCAAGGACTTGAACACATGTTGGGCAGGCAAGGTGAGGGTGGGCAGTCCAGGACCACTTGTCATCCCTAAGGCTTCACGGATCCTTCCCCTTAGGGACGACATTTATATTTTTACAACAGAACATAAGAATATTTACATCAAAGTGAAGTGAGCTCACTGTCTGTTCAGGTTAGGTTTTTTTTTTGTTTTTTTTTTTGTTTGTTTGTTTGTTTTACCACCATATGGACATTGTCAACAATCAGACAAAACTCAGTTTTAGGGGTGCCAGAATTGGAAATTGTGACTATGAGAGTGTAGATATGTAGTAATATTTGGCAGTTATCATCAATGGTATTTTCTCATTTCATTTTCTATTGCTGTTGCCCTCTGTATTCACACTGCTGATAAAGACGTACCCAAGATTGGGTAATTTATAAAGGAAAGAGGTTTAATTAACTCACAGTTCAACATGGCTGGAGAGGCCTCAGGAAACTTACAATCATGGTGGAAGGGGGAGGAAACATATCCTTCTTCACACGGCGGCAGTAAGGAGTACTGAGCAAAGGGTGAAAAATCCCTTATGAAACCATCACATCTCATGAGAACTCACCATCATGAGAACAGCAGCATGGGGGTAACCACCCCACGATTCAATTACCTCACATGAGTCTCTCCCATGACATGTGGGCATTCTGGGAACTACAATTCAAGATGAGATTTGGGTGGGGACACAGCCAAACTGTGTCACCCTCTCTCGCAGGGTCTGCCTCAAAGTCCTCTTCCATATTAGAATCCAGCACTAATGTGATCATTCTTCCCATCCTAAAACAATAAACCTGTAAGTAAAAAAATAAAATTAAACTAAAGGCTTCAGGAGATGGATTTCTGGTGAACACTCAATACAGACAGCCCAGTGACTTGCCCTGACAATGGACTTTCCACAGGCTGAACCTAGTCTTTCTTTTAGCCGCACTTTGTGCCTTGTTCACTATCAAATGCCTGGCATTCGATCCACAAAAGACCACCTGCCCCTCCTGTCCTGTACTTGCCACAGGCTGAATCCAGTCTTTCTTTTAGCTGCACTTTGTGCCTCGTTCTCTGTCACATGCCCAGCATTCCAACCACAAAAGACCCCTCCTGCCCTGTACATATTGTCATAGCCCTCACTTCTTCTCCACATAGCTCCCTACTCCCTACCATCTCCAGCTCTCTAAGCTATCTAAACCTCACCACGCCTTAAAACCTGTATCCTATCAGACGCCCTTAACAAACCTTTCCTAGACACCCTCGCTCAGAATCCCTCTCTCTTCCACCAGTCTTCCAAGACTAATTGGTATCCTCTTTCTGGACCTATAGTGCCATTTATTGGCTTACTATGTATTTATCCTGCTTGGGATTTATTAGTTTCTTGGCCCTGTAGGTTAATAATTTTTACCACTTTTGGAAAGTTTTTGACCATTATTTAAAAAAATATTTCCTCCCCCGTTCTATTTATTCTCTCTTCCTGAAACTCTAAGTACATGGGTGCTAGAATGTTTGATATTATTCAACAGGTCACTGATCACCTGTTCATTTTTTCAATATATTTCCCTTTCTTCAGTTGGTTTGAACAGTTTCTTCAAGTTCACCAATCTGTTCTTCTGCAACTTACAATCTGCTAAAACCATCCAATAATTCTTTGATATTATATATAATTTTGACCACATTTATTTTTCAAATACTGGTTTATCACTTTTACATTTTGCATTTGGTTAATTTTGAGCATGGGAAACTGGAAAATCAAACCCAGGAAATGTATATTGCAACAAAGCCAATAATTTCAAATTAAATATTGACTATGTCTATTCTTGTCTCTACCAGCTACACCACTCCAAGTCACAGTTTAAAGCCACCTCATTGGCTGTTCTCTTCTCTTCACCCTTCCCATCTTTATTTTACCTTATCCCTTCAGATTTTCCTCAGGAAACTGCAAATTCTTTTATGCTGTAATTTAGGGCAATATACATCTCTTTAGTCCTCTTTTCTTATACCCACTCTGGATCTACCTTCAGAAAGCCCAATTCACTGAGGCATGTGGGAGAAAAAAAAATGGCCTTTAGTTTTAATAAGAGCCACCTAACTTAAAAGTCACCTGTGGCTTTAAAAATTCCCAATGTCCATTAAAATCTCAGGTTTCCCTCTATTTTTCTTTGTGTCTGTCTGTCTCTGTCTATCTGTCTATCTGTCTATCCATCTATCCATCCATTTCCTGATTATAACCACATGCCACATACTATCTCAGCTACTTCCCCTTTGCCATCTTAATTAATTTGTAAATCCTGCAAAAAAGATATTTCTCTTATTATCCGTATTTAAAATATCGGAAAGCCAATGACCAAAAATATCGAGTACTTGGCCAGGGTCTCCAAGGCCTCTTTTCTCAACTATTATGAAGCACACACATGCGCATGTGTGCACGGACAAACCCCACAATGCAGTCTTGTGGATTTTTAACCAAGCTATCTGGAGCCAAAGGTCTAGGTGGAAAATTAGTGTCTAAGATGGAAGGAAAAAGGGGTTGTTTGTGCAGAATTCATAAGTGTGACTACAAGACTGTGAAGAGAGCCATCTTCATAGGATATAGGCCACTGAGGACTCCAGGAACCATGATGTTCATTTTCACCCACCACAAGCCCCTATTTCCACCAAGCTCTTTCCTAGCTGAGAGCAGCTCCCCTGAACACCGATGAAGGAAGGTGTGTGCAGAAATGCCAGTCACCACTCGTCACAAGACTTATGTGGGTGTCAGGAGGCAGGTCCTCTCATGCCCAGGCCCTGTCTCACAGCTGGAGGCAGCATCCAAGGGCAGAATAAAAGGGCTCAGGGCCAGAGCATCCCATCCACTCACCTCCTGTGGTGCTGAAGAACCCTGTGCTGCCTGTAATCCTGGTAAGTGTGCCCTGGGAAAAGGAGCAGGGGCTTCCACAGAGGAATGCTCAGGCCAGGGAAGGAGGGGATGGATACTCAGACCAGGGCAGGAGTAGAGTCTAGTCAGGGCCTCAGGGGCCTGGAATTGTGATTGGCAAGGAATGGGGCAGGGGAAGAAAATTGGAAAGAGGAGGTAGAGGGGTGGGGTGGAGTGAGAGAGATTAAGAAGAACTGGTAAGATCTGGAGGGCTGTATGACACAGATTTAGAGGAACCAAATTGTTTTCAGTTGCTCAGTGTGTTTCTCCGGTTTTAGAGAATAAACTCATTGCCACTAGATTACGCTGGAGTGGGTTGCATAGGGGGAATATAATTTTGGAAATACAGATATACTTATTTGTAGAAAAGATATGCTGAGGACATTGCTACTTAGAGGAAGAAAAGATCAGAGACACCTGTGGATCTTATTAGATGCCAACAGGAAGATCTGTAGTGGAAAACTGAGTCCACATTGAAGTTTAGAAGCCATGTGACAGCGCCTGGGGACACGCCTGGGGAGGCAGCATGTGCTAAAGGGCAGAGCCCAGGATGGCAACCAGGGGACCCAGGAACAAATGCAACATGCTAGTGAACAACTCTGGGCCAGTGAAGTTACCTCTTTTGGCTTCAGTTTCTTTATTTATATATTGAGTCTGTTGGAACAAATGGACTCCAACGTCCTTTGCGGTTATAGTTTTCTCTATTTCTGCAAACCGAAATACATCAGTTCTTCCAATAGAAATTCCTTTTGATTTTTCCTTAAGGAGATTTTCACCTCTAAACTGGTCCCAACATTGAACATTTTCAGAATTCTTGGTGATGTGATAGAATGAATGTTGGCCTGGAGCCAATTTATTTCCTGGCCTTCTCTGCCACACTTAGGAGCTTTTAATGAGCAGAAACTTTATTTACATATTTGGAGATTATATATTGTAGGACAACATCTCAAATAAGGTTTGAAGTGAGAATCCATGAATGAAAGCACTTGGTAAACATTGAGAGTGACAAAAACGTTAGAGGTGATTTTCCTATGTTTGATATAAGGCTTTCAAAATGAAGGGTCCAGAAATAATGCAGAAAGGACAAGAATAGGCAGGGGTGGCCTCTGCCTCCATCTAACTTGCTGTCTGACTCTCCTTCAGCTCCTGAACACCCACCACCGAGATGTCCTGCCAGCAGAGCCAGCAGCAGTGCCAGCCCCCTCCCAAGTGCACCCCCAAGTGCACTCCCAAGTGCCCCACTCCTAAGTGTCCCCCAAAGTGTCCCCCTAAGTGCCCTCCAGTCTCTTCCTGCTGCAGTGTCAGCTCCGGAGGCTGCTGTGGCTCCAGCTCTGGGGCTGCTGTGGCTCCAGCTCTGGGGCTGCTGCAGCTCTGGGGGTGGTGGCTGCTGCCTGAGCCACCACAGGCGCCGCAGGTCCCACTGCCGCAGACCCCAGCACTCTGACTGCTGCAGCCAGCCCTCCGGGGGCTCCAGTTGCTGTGGAGGGGGCAGCGGCCAGCATTCTGGAGGCTGTTGCTGAAGTGGACCTTGTGCCTAGAAGAGCAGATTTAGAGACATGAGAGGGGCAACTTCATCTTCCTTGGGCCTGGCTGTGTTGCTGGGACGTTTTAGTAAGGACTTCAAACTCTGTCCTGGAAGATTCTCTGACCTAGAATTCAGAAATCTGCCCTCTCACAAAAATTCATCTTCTAGCCTCTGATTCCATCTGTGCATCTGGCCTGGGAACACCAAATAGAAGACCTTGCCTCATTCCCCTGATTTCCTTGGCAATCTCCACTGTGCATGCAACAATAAAATAAACAATCTGCTCGTCATCTTTTTCTAGACTGCATTACTCTTGCTTCTAAATGTGCCGGGAGGGATAAGCTCCATCACCCGGTTATCTGGGCCTTGAAGCAGCATAGCTTGCTTAACTCCTTCAACTCCTGGTCCTCACCAGAGCTGATCCTTGCCGCTCAGTGCCTCAGCCAGGGTCAAGTCAGGAAAGAGAATTATGAGATTTACTTTAACAGACAGAAGTTTATATAAAGAATTGCTTACTTGGCATCAGAGAACTGACAAGACCAACAGAGGACAAAAAGAGTTCGTGGAGGTGGTAACTGTCATTGCCACCATGCTACCAATGGCAGGGAAAGGAAGTGTCTTGAAATTATCAAAACTTAGAAACTTGGAGCAGTTGCCCATGAATTGAAACTCAGGCCTCTAGGAAAGGGACCCTTCTCAAGAGTGCCGGGGTCCCTGAGCTCAGAGGAGGGGCCCATGTGTCTGGACTCAGGCTTCTGAGGAGGGGCACAAGCTGGTGCTGGTCCTAGGGTCTGTCTCCATGATAATCCAACGAGGTTGGTTTTGTGAGTGGGAAAAACTGCACACTGGAACCACTGTTGCTCCTGGGATAAATTGCTCCTGCTGGGGTGAGAAGTAATATTGGGGTGACTCGGAGAATTCTAAGGGAATCTAACGAAGCCTGGTCCTTGTAGCTCTGCCAGTCTCCAAGTTCTCTCTAGCTCCCCCTACTGGCAGAGACTCCACGAAACAGCCGGCAAAGAGAAATGGGGTTGGCAGTCCCAACCCTCCATCACAAGGCCAGATGTGGAAGGGAGGACTGAAGTGGAGCGATGATGACATAATAACCGTGGTTATTAAGGAAGACAGACATTATCCAACTCAGCTGTCACCCTCCTTCTTCCTGATACCCTCACTCTCTCCCCATCTATTTTTCCAAAGAATTTTACCATGCTCTTCCTTCAGCAACCATAGCAAAATGATTCCATGTAGCTTGTACTTTAAAAATGCAGACTGCTGTAGTACAAATAAACCTTTGAGTTCACTTCTGCAAATGAACCTCAAAGAGTTTCTGTTCTGGCCACTGCCTATACAAATGGAGTCATAAATTAGAGACATACACAGGCAAACACACACACACCCAAACACACACACACACACAAACACACCAATGTTCGTCCCAGGTGTCAAGAGCTTGGAAGCAATGTCCAACTCTGTGAAAGAAAGACACCCTGCCTCTGTGCTTCTAGAAGTCCTTCTGATTGTCTGTCCTGAGGTTTGGATCCTGGATGAATATCAGTCAGCTTCCTCCATTTCCAGGAAGCTTCCCTCATATTTCCTCTACTTTCACACTATTTTAACACTACAGTCCTTCAGTATTAGTATTCTCAGGCTATCCTCTCTCCTATCATGCCTTCTTGTGTCCTTTCCTCCTGGAACTACCCAGATGTGCTTCCTCTTTCCCCATCTGGCATGGAGTCCCTGAAGAAAAGGCAGTTTGAATCCCTATGAATTGCAACCCCTGTATTACCAGGCCTCTCTGCATTGGGAGCAGGGATACTCCATAGGCACAGTCAGCATATAGGCCTTGGGTAAGGACTTCCTGAGTTCAGGGGATATGGGTATTATATCATCTTTGGGGATTTCTGAGGAGAAGGACTGGGCTTCTCTCCTTGTCCTGTGGCTCCCTAAGGCAGGGGAATCTGTGCTTTAACTTGAGAAGGCTTCCTCCAGGGAGGAGCGGACATCTCACAGTACTCCCACTAAAGGTGACAACATTTTTATCTCTTTCCTGCTTTTTCCAAGCTCCAAGGACAAGAGCTATTTAGACAGGGACTCACAGATGCTTCAAGGTCAGGAGCTCCTTAAATTCAAGGACATCAGTTTTCTGCAGGGTCCCTGTAAGTCTTCCCTTCTTCTTTGGCTCTCTGATGAGTCCAGAAACCAGTATCAAGGAGTGGGGCTAGACTTCATTTCTTCTCTGCTTTCCGCCTGTGGGGACTGTTAAAAGGTAAACTGAGGTATAATACAATCTTAAAGAGTTTATTTGAGCAAACAGCAATTCATGAACCCCAAAAGTGGTTTGAGGGCTCTGTCAAGAGAACACAAGGGGAAAGCTTTTATAAAGCAAACACAAAAGTAAAGTGAAGAAAATATTCGATTGGTTGTTGTTACACCATTTCCTTACTCAGTCTGTCCTGCTGAAAGTCCCTAGTTGCATAATCATAAGGTAGCTAGTGGCTTCTGATTGGTTGGTTTTAAGTATCATTTTTCTTTAATACAGGCATTTACAAGAAATAGCCTACGTTACGTTTCCCTTATGTTTGGAGATCAAGTAAAGTTGAGGTCATTTATGAGGCCTAACTGGCTTTATCTGTCCAGGAACTCTTCAGGTCTGGTGTCCATTTTAATTTACTTTAACAAGACCCTCCTGTTCATGCATACACATGCTCCACAATTCCCACTCAGTTTGAGACCAGGATCGTGACACAGTCCAAGCAGCATGAGAAGATCCAGAAAGCCCTCTCTGAGCACTTCCTCCCACGTTAGATACTCAGACCAGTGGCAGAGGAGTGCCACCATCCTGGGCTGCTAGGGGAAAGACAACCTTCTCAACCACCTTGCTGACTCCCATCTGCTCATTCCCTGAAGAACATCTCTTACTCTCTATCGTTCTGTGTTCTGACGAATGGGTAATATTATAAGAAGCATCAGTGATTGAGCAATTTCAATACACCAGGCACTGTGTGCTCACAGTATACTATTTAATCCTTGAAATTTCTATGAAGCAGGTCCATTTTTAGCCTCAGTTTAAAAATCAGAAATTCAGGCACAGAGAGGTAAATGCAAGTATTTATTCAAGATATTTGCCACAGTTATCTATGCCAGCACCATCTCCCTCCTCTGCTCAGCGAATGCAGAGTGGACTCCTAGGGTGGTATCTGTTGGGCTGTGTTGTGGACCTTCCCCAGAAAGACAGACAGTGTTCAGGATCTTAAGGAGATGGCCCCATCACAGTCCTTTGAGAATTCCCCTTTCCCTCCCTAGCTTCAGAGAAACTCAGGAAAACTCCTCATCTCCACAAGTCTCAGTGATGAAAGGGGCTGTTTTGAAGACCTTATGATTTTTTGCACAATGAAACACACAAGTGCAAAGAAAATATCTTCATCTTGAACACATATGATGGGAGGAAATGGAGTACCATAAATAGCCAGGAGACCCTTTTGTGTGAAAAGAATTTAAAATATGTCAGCATATAGATCAGTGGAGAAAGGATGGCTTATTTAGTAAGTTGAACTGGAGAAAAAAGAAATTATATTCTTTAACAAAACAAGTTTCAGGAGGATTAAGGAGCTAATTTTTAAAATTGAATCACAAAGTAGAACTCACAATGGAAAAATGTTTTATGCACAAAAGAAACATAACAAATGCTAGTGACAAATTTTGATAGATCTAATACCATCAAAATAGAATTTTCAGTACATCCAAAATCATATGAAAGAAACAAACTAGAAAGCCATAACACTATAAATAAAATATTCAGTAAATGTTTACTAAGAGCGTAAAATATTCTAGCAGTTTATTTAGATAGTTGAGACATACTAGTGAGCAAACAGAAAAAAGATTCCTGCGCACATAGATTTGATTTTATTGAAAGATTTTCAATGAGTACTATTTCAGAATTTTCATGTAATAAAATATAATAAATTTTTTGTTAGGCACTCAATCTTTGCCAATTTGATATAAATAAATAAATTGAACAGACACCCTACATCAGAAAAAGACAAAATGTTTCACTTTTTTTAATAATTAAAAAGGCATGTATACAATTTATATATACACATTTTAAAGTTAGAATTTTAAATTAAATTTCAAATTAAATTATTGAAATAAAAGTTAAAATTTAAAAGTTCTTAAAGTTTTAGTTAAAATATCTGTAATTGTTATGAGAAATTGATATCTACAAAGTATAAATATTTGTTTAATAAATAATTCCTTACACATCACCCAACAAAGAAGTAAACAATTTTATACATTTGATGCCTATCTTCTCCCTCCCCTCCAGAGGAATATCCTGAGTTTGGAGTTTAGTATTCCTATGTATTTCTTTAAACTTCTATTACATTATACAGTTCCTGAAAATATGCAGTCTAGTTTACATATTTTCAACTCAAACATTACACACTTGATGAAATCTTACGCAAACTTGCTTTCCTATCACAGAATCATTTGTGAGATATTCCGATTAATTGGCTTAGCTGTGTGCATTTCATACTGCTATGCAATATTTCACCTTACAACCACACTACTACATATTTAAGCAATCTCTTTTTAAGGAATATTTATGTTGTTTCTAATTATCTTGCAAATCTAAATGATTCTGCTATTTAAAATTCTCTGTCATCCATGCCTAGGCAAGTCTCTCTAGGATATGTGCTGAGGGATCACACAATTGAATTGTGGATAGGCTCGTCTTTAACTTTACAATATGCTGTCACATTGATCTCCAGCTCACACTCCCTCCATTAGTGTGAGAATGCCTGTTGTTTCACATACTGGCAACACTGTGTGATATTAGATGTTTATATAATTGTCCAATGATGAGTGTGAAACAGTTTCTCATTGTTGTCATGTGATCCTTTTCCTAAGTATGTAGTTCATTAAAATACACATATTATTATAAAACATGCATCTTTCTGTTTAAAATCGCATCTTTAAATTTTTTATCTTCCATTATTTTCAGAGATATAAGAATATTGGTCTTGTATTCTGAAATCTTACTGAACTCCTATTATTTCTAATTTGCTACTGTGAACATTCTTACGCATATATTCTTTCCTTCATTCCCTTATTTCCTTAGATGAAATTCTAGATGTTCAAACATTGTAAAAGAGTATGTTCATTTTGCTTTTTAATTCATTTATACACCATCAAGTTTGTGTTGAATGATCATCACATTGTAATGAAGAATAATTATGGCAATTTATTTTCACACTAATAAAGCATGAGTGCTTGATTCCACAAATCCTCCCCAACACCGAGTTTTTATTAGGTAATCTTTGCCAGTCTGATATGAATAAACTGGATAGACAACCTACATCAGAAAACCCAAAATATTTCCTTTTGTTATTTTTCATTTTTTGATTGTTAGTCACATTGAACTTTTTATTTATTTATTTATTTTTTTTTCGCGATAGAGTCTCTCTCTGTCGCCCAGGCTGGAATGCAGTGGCCTGATCATGGCTTACTGCAACCTCTGCCTCCTGGGTTCAAGCGATTCTCCTGCCTCAGCCTCCCAAGCAGCTGGGATTATAGGTGCTGCCACCACGCCTGGCTAATTTTTTGTATTTTCAGTGGAGACAGAGTTTCACCATGTTGGCCAGGCTGGTCTTGAACTCCACCCTCCTTGGCCTCCCAAAGTACTGGGATTACAGGCATGAACCACCGCGCTCAGCCACACTGAACATATTTTTAACTTGTCTTTCCCCTTTGTGTTTCTTTTCTAGTATGTGTGTTGCCTGTTCATGGCCTTTGATTGTTCTTTGTATTGGTATATTTGCATTTTTCCAATTAAATTGTAAGGACTGTTTTTCTATATTCTTAGCAAATGTATTGCAATTTCCTCCAACCAATTACTTTTCTTTCTGTCTTATTTATGATGCTATTTGCTATGTAGATTTCTAAGTTTTAAAATGCACTTGTTTTCTTTTATATTTCCTTTTCCCTTTTTCACTCAAAATAATTTTTTTTATCAACGAATTAGAAAACAGAAATATCTTCATCTAAGTGTGCATTAAAAGGAATTTACAATACAAAATAAAGGTTTTGGGGTAAAAAAGGGGGAACAAACTAAAAACTGCTAACGTACAAGATCCTTCTCTGGAAAGGGCTGTAGGGTCCAGGGAACAGAGTGAAGTCCATACAGTTAGAATTACTTCCTGTGGATCTCAGCCATGTGTCCTCTCATCTCCTGAGATTATAAGAGGCAGATACCTTTGATGAAAAGATAACCCCAGAAAGCCAATCACTTATCAGGAAATGTTTCTTCCATTGAGATGATATCCAGCCAATTTAAATCTAATAGCCAAGGCTTAGCAATGAGTCCTCATGATACTACAACCACGCTGCTGATTTATCACCAAACCCAAGTCAGAGTAATTGTTGTTGGGTGCTGCCCTTCCTGGAGACAGACGCATGGCTCAGTGGCATGTCAGCCCCACCATACCAGGAATCAGTGAGCTGGGCATATGAGTAGTACTTCCTGAGTAAGCCAAGGAATCAATACCCTGACCTTTCCTTCAATAACAAAGCCCTTTGGGACAACCTAAGTACAGACATCATCCTTGAATAATACAGAGGCATCCGAGGGATATAGCCAGCACTTATCGTTGTGCATGTCTTAGGGCCAATTCCACATGGGATGATCTCTAGTCAGATGGAAAAGCTATTTGCAAGCTCTCAGGCACTACGAAATGCTGATGAAATGACTACATGCATATCCTTGCTCTAAGTGCTGATAAAAGATACAAACATCACATCCAGATAAAATATTCAGTCTTGTTTCAGAGATATGTCACATAAAGCAAAACACAGGTAAGGCAAGGAGTAATCTGTTCAAAGTAGAGTTAACTGGCCAAGTCAGCTGAAGAGGATTTCTTCACTAAAAACACAAAGCAGTCAGCCGGGCATAGTGGCTCACACTTGTAATTCTAGCACTTTGGGAGGCTGAGGCAGGAGGATCACTTGAGGCCAGGAGTTCAAGAACACCCTGGCCAACATAATGAGGCTCCAACTTTACAAAAAAATTAAAAATTACCTGGGCCATGATGGTGTGTGCCTGCAGTCTTAGCAAGAGTTCAAAGCTGTAGTGACCCCTGATTTGTACCATGGCACTCCAGTCTGGGTGACAGAGCAGTACCTTGTCTCAAAAGAAGAAAAAAACAATAAAAAGAAAAGCAAAGCAAATAATAATTTGTAGAAACAGAATAAGGTCACATTACACAGGTCCTTGAACGCGAAGGGTAAGAGTTTTGGCTTTATCACGAATCAGCAAAAGCCTTTGAGAAGACTTGTTCAATGGTAGCATGACTATTTACATTTTCATCCAAACTGGCACACATTTGAGGTCGAAAAGAAGGTTTATGATAATATATGTTGAGACAAAAGGCATAATCCCAAACTGTTGCTGGCAAACTGGGATGTTTGGTCACTCTATTAAGGTCACAGGCAATTGTTTCTAGAACAGTTCTAACGAAGAAGAGCTAGAGAGAGAAACCAAGAAGGCGAGAGGCAGAGAAACAGCTAAGAAAATATGTACACTCAGAGTCACTATAAAATATATGATGTGTGTGTATGTTTATATAAACACACACATTTAGTGTATATATTATTTGGATACCCCAATACATATGACAAACATATTTATATTTTGCAACTACTTGTGAACTAGCTTCACTCTTCTGCTTATGACCTAGATATCACTAATGTATTATATTGTTCCAGGCTCTGGAGAATTATAGATGCTCCCCCAGTATTTCTACCACTGACAGGAAAGAGAGGGCTTTTCTTCACATGTTTGTTCTGGCTGTAGTACGCCTTCTTCTAATTCATGAATTAGTTTTATGTTGGAAAAGCTCACCATATTGTTGTACACAAACTTGAACCAGATAAGAACTCCTGCGCTTTCCCTTCATCTACTGAAAGTAGAGGGAAAGAAAACACTTTTCAAGCAGAAACAATACGGGGAAATCTAGGAGGAGGGAGCTGCTGAGGTGAAAAGCTCCTAGAGGCTCTCCCACCATGTCTTTGACAGTGTCCTGCACCTAAGGCCTGGCTTTCCCCCCAGTCCCCTTTTCCCCTTCCATCTCCCCATGTGTGCCCTTCCCTCCCTCCTGACATAGGGTCCTTGGAAACTCCGGGATTTTTCACTCTATGTGGAATGATACAGAGTTCTAGAGCTCTCCTCCTCCACACAAATGCCTTCCCTATTCACACTCACAGTCATTCCTACTTCATAGTCAAATACATCAATATACTTAGCAGAACAAAGGGGTCTTAAACATTAAAAAAGGAAATAATCCAAAAAACCGAACAATCCCAAATCCCAGATTTACACCCCACCCCCTCCATCTTGGAAAGCAGCTATGACTTCAAAATGATACCTGTTCCTTTATTGATGCATATGTAGGCATCGCATTTTTTAAGGGTCTATCATCTCACGGACCTTCTACTGACTCTTTCCTTATATTGTTTTACTGGCTGGCACAATACCCTTAGAGATATCTGTATCACTATCTGTACTTCTAAACTGAGGAACAAACAAGAACAACAAACTAAAAAGGAGTCAAGTAATTTTCACAAGTACACACAGTCACTAGATGGCAGAACCAGGACAGTTTTCTAGCCTGTCTGACTGCAAGCTCTTAAATATAATGGAATGCATCAGGGGTCAGCATTTCTTTTCTTTTCTTTTCCTTTTTTTTTTTTTTTCCCACAAACTGTAAGAGAATAAGTATTTTAGGCTTTGGGAGCCATAGCATCTCTATGCCAGTTACTCAGCTCTCCATTGTAGTCTTAAAAGAACCACAGACACAATCAATAAAATAATGTGGCTCATTATCTGAGTCAGAGAAATAAAACTTTATGAAGCCTAAAATTTGAATTTAATATAATTTTATATGTTGTAAACCATTTTCCTTTTTTGCTTTCTTTTCTCAACAATTTAAACACATAAAAACCTCGCAGGCTATCCAAATCAGGAATCAGGCAGATTTGGGCTGCAGACAGAAGTT
>NW_016818843.1:386044-435178 GCF_001698545.2 Rhinopithecus bieti
AAAACATAAAAAATAAAAAAAAAAAAAAAAAAAGAATTGGAAGCCAATGTGCGAAAACTAGAACTAAAAAGTGGTCAAGGCTGGGATTTACCAGGAAGAATGGGACAGAAGGTCATGTATAAATTGTCCCCACCCTTTTTTTTTAAGCAGCCCTACTCCTATTCAGCAGCAGCTGCCCTCAGCCTGGGGAGGGAGACAGGTGAGGAGCTGCCAGTCACCAACCATCACAGGACCCACGTGGGTATCAGGAGGTGAGTCCTCTCATGCCCAGGCCCTGTCTCACCACAGGAGGCAGAAACTCAGGCTGGGATAAAAGGGCTCAGGGCCAGAGCACCCCATTCACTCACTTCCTGAGGTGCTGAAGGACCCTGTGCTTGCTGCCTGTGACTTTGGTATGTGTCCTCTGGGAACAGGAGCAGGGGCTTCCACAGAGGGATGCTCAGATCAGGGTAGGAGGGGTGGGGGGCAGGGCCTCCGCGGGTGGAGGCCATGTTGAGAAGACTGATGGAATGGGGGACAGGGAGGAGACTGGCAACAACTGGGACAGAAAGAAGAACTGGCTGGCTGTGCCTCTGGGCTCCAAAAACACTGTTCTAAGGTGGAGCAGGTCCCTCAGGATGGGAAACCTTGAAGCACAGACACCTGGGGCACTCTGATAGGCCACAGGAAGGAAGCCCACCTCTGAAAATACAACCTTGTCCTTGTCTGCAGGGAAGAGCTGGAGCCATGGACAGGGGACCAGAGGCTCCTTTGGGCTTATGGAGCTGACGTTTTATGGGTCTGGATTTGTTCACAAACTTCTCAGGTTGATTAGGACACACCAAGCCTGAGACCCACCATGCCAGCCCATCAGCTTTAGCAGGTGGTAAGCTGAGGAAGTCTGAGCTCCAGCCTGAGATCAGGAGGCCAGGGTTCAAATTCCAGGGCTGCAGGAATTTATGGGTTTGTCTGTCTCTGCTTCAACAAAGTGAGTTTACTGAGCCAGTAATATCCAAGATCTTTTGTAGTATGGATCTTACAGAGTAAAACTACTTTGCAAGTTACAAAAGGTAGTGACCATTTTTTGTCTTTAAGAAATAATTTTCCCTAAATGACCTATAAATCATATAATTTCAGGATGTGAAGACATATTCGGAATAATTTATTCCTTCACTTACAACACTTTAGACTGTCAGATGCATTTGGTAATATTGTTTGGTCTTAGTTTACTATTTTGTGTAACAGATAACACACAAGGGTATCCTGAGCTTGCAAAGAGATGATGAGAGAATTTGGGGAAAGTATTGGAAGTGAAGCTACTGGACATGATGTTTCTATAATTATAAGTCATGCTAAGAGTGTCACAGGGGCAGGGGTGACCTCTGCCTAGGTCTGATTTTCTGTCTGACTCTCCCTCAGCTCCTAAGTACCTACTGCCGAGATGTCCTGCCAGCAGAGCCAGCAGCAGTGCCAGCCCCCTCCCAAGTGCACCCCCAAGTGCACTCCCAAGTGCCCCACTCCTAAGTGTCCCCAAAGTGTCCCCCTAAGTGCCCTCCAGTCTCTTCCTGCTGCAGTGTCAGCTCCGGAGGCTGCTGTGGCTCCAGCTCTGGGGGCTGCTGTGGCTCCAGCTCTGGCAACAACTGGGACAGAAAGAAGAACTGGCTGGCTGTGCCTGCAGTTCTGTACCTGCCAGCTCTGCTGCAGCTCTGGGGGTGGTGGCTGCTGCCTGAGCCACCACAGGCGCCGCAGGTCCCACTGCCACAGACCCCGGCACTCTGACTGCTGCAGCCAGCCCTTGGGGGGCTCCAGTTGCTGTGGAGGGGGCAGCGGCCAGCATTCTGGAGGCTGCTGCTGAAGTGGACCTTGACTTCCTCTTCCTTCCGATTCTGCCTGAATAGCTGAGAGGTTCCAGCAAAAGCTTGAAGTCTTGCCTGGAGAATCCCTCTGGTCTGGTGTCAGGAAACCCAAAATCTTTGTCCTTAATGGCGTTCAGAGACTTTCTTCTGCATATCCATGGCTTCCCTGGGAACCCTAAAGCACACACCTAGTTCCTCCACAGTTCATGCTGAACTGAAGAAATAAAGTCCAGAATCTGCTCCCCAACTTGCTACCAGCTTGCTTGATTTTCCTGTTTGTGTCATCCTTGTTCTGCTCCCCTGTATCTGCTGGTGGCTGCTGAGGCCTTGGTGGACAGAGGATGGGGAAAGGGTTCAGGAGGAAAAAGCTTGCATTTTTGTGTGTTTTGTGTTGTTTCTTCTTTCTGTGTTTTCCTTTTAAACCAAGGGACCGAAGTAGCTTTAAGAAGCATTGTTCTTTCAAATTCTGGTTCCTTTCGTGTATGTAACTGTGTCCCTTAGGCATGGCCAGGAGGCCGACTTCATCCTCCTTCCCACTGTCACCTCTTCACTCTTGTGTTCCTCGTTCCCCACTCCTTCCACTAACAATCTCCCCGGACTCCTCCTCCGTATTGTATGTGCACGCATTCACACACACACGTACATGCACATAGGTGAAATGAATTTGTAAAAAAATTAAATCACATTTAGTGCTGTATAATTTGCATGCAATAAAATTTAATAAATTTAAATGTAAATTTAAATGAGTTTTGTCCGCTATTTATAGCTGTATAACCACAACTGCAATAACACACCAAAAATGTAATTAATTTATTGAGAAGATTTTCAAAATAACACAAAATCTAGAATACATAAGTAAAAATGTGGTACAGTTAACCACATTAAAATTAAATTCTAAGTATCAGATAGTACCACTAAAGGCATGGAGGGATAAAAAATTAACTTGGGAATGGAACATTGCGGTGTTTGGTTTTCTGTTCTTTTGATAGTTTGCTAAGAATGATGGTTTCCAAGCTGCATCCATGTCCCTACAAAGGACGCAGAAACTCATCCTTTTTTATGGCTGCATAGTATTCCAATGAGTGTATCTGCTATGTGCCCACATGATAAGTATACATATGTAAGCAGAGACGCTGCACGGTGTATGCACATGTACCCTAGAACTTAAAGTATAATAATAAAAAAAAATTAACTTGGGGAAATTCAATCATATGTGAGATGACTCATATTGGTAAGAAACATAGAGTTCATGAAAATTGAGTGAACAAATGTTCCTATAAAAGTTTTGGCAGACAAAACAAAAAGCACCTAAGTACAGCAGAGAAAAATCTGCTTGGTAAAATAATAAGAATATATCAAAAAAGGGTTCTTGTTATAGATTTCTCAAAATTTAAGCATAGTAGCAAAATGTAAACACTTCTCACATTTTCAAAGTGGCTTTGGTTTAGAAAGTCGAGATAAAATAACCTGAAGCTATATTAAAGTCTTATTTAAAAATTTGAAAAAAAAAAGTTTTGGCAGAATTCATATTTAATTCTCAAATAATTAATGAAGAAAATCAATAACTTCTGAAATTAGATTTTAAAAGCAATTTAATCTCATTAATAAAGAAAAGCGTAGCTCATCTTTTAGGGATGAGAACTCATCTATTGGTTCATAAGCTTTTGTGAGCTTTTAGCTCACGAAACATTGCTGTTGAAGCTGTGTGGAAATGATCACTTACTCTTTGTAATTTAGAATGCTAACTGGCATAACAATTCATGCAAAAGATTTAGTAACTAATTTATTCATTTAACAATACTTATCGGATTTCTAGTATTAGGCAAAGGGACAAAATATAATAATAATAAATAGATATTTAAGAGTGTTCACTGCTGAGGTGACATCAAATGATGACATAAGATGGTAAATAAGGAATCTCTAGGCTCTAGGTCACTTCAGAGACATTGGACAATGATATACAGACCAAAACATCTTCCTGAAAACTTTAAAAACAAGGTAAGAAGCTTCAGCAACCAAGCAAATCTTTAATAAAGAAAGTAACCATACACAAATGGTAGGAAATTTTGTGGTGCTTTTACTCATCCCTACCCTTTTCCATCTTATGCATAATGTGGTGTGGTCAGAGGAGGCTGCACAACTTCTCAGCCTTTCTTACAGATGGAAGGAAAAGAGTGGAACTTGCATGCAAGATTGTGGGTTGTGTGAGGACTGTGTGAGGAACTGATTTGTGTCTTACCTGACTTTAGAGCACCAATGAGTCAGTGGCATAGTCTGGATATTCGATTGAAGGCTGCTGAAAGCAGAGGCTGCACTGTGGCATGAAACAGCTGCAAGGGGACTGCAGACTTGCAAGTGCGTAAAGATGAGAGATTAGCAGTAGAGGAACAAAATTGCCAAAGGCTCCAAGAAGAAGCAAGAGTAAGACTCTCTGAAAAATTTAGACATTTAAAAGCAGTCAGGGAACTGAAACAAAAGTGTCTGCACACACACAAACACAAACACAAGCACAAACACACGCTCAGGGAAGGTGCATCCCCAGGAAAGGTTTGAGAGGACTCTGAGCCTTCACACTACCTGAAGGTTTTCCACTGCACAGAGCCAGCTCCCAAAGATGGAAAGACATGGCTGTTTTTGCAAACATCTAATTTTCAACAACAACAACAAAAACACGCGGCATGCAAAGAGAATGCATGAAACAAAATATTTACAGAAACAAAATATATCTCTAGAAACTGACTTTAAAGAAACACAAGCCAATGAATTCCTTGAAGAAGCTTTAAAACAACTGTCTGAAATGCTCAAAGAATTAAAGGACAACACACAAAAACAACTAATAAAATTAAGAAAATTATGTATTAACAAATAAAATATCAACAGATAGAAATTATTTTTACAAAGACTCACACAGAAATTCTGGGGCTGAAGAGTACAATAACTTCATAGAAAAATTATTCAGAGAAGTTCAACAGCAGAGTCAAAGAGGCAGAAGAAAGAATCAGCAAACTGAAGACAAGTTATTTGAAACTGTTGAATTTGAGGAGGAAAATGGAAAGAAAATAAAGTGAAGAAAACCTAAGAGACTTATTAGACAAATTAGACTTTAACTCAAAGACTCTTACGAAAGACAAATAAGGACATTACATAACGATAAAAGAAATAATTTAATAAGAATATAGAATCACTATAAACACATATGTGCCTCAAATCAGAGCTCCGACATATATGAAGCAAATACTGACAGAATTAAAGGGAGAAATGGAGAAGTCTTCAATAATAGCAAGAGACTTCATATTCCACCTTCAGTAACAGATAGAACCACCATGTAGAATATCAGTAAGTATACAGCGGAATACGCTATACATCAATTGGACCAAAAAGACATATGCAGAACACTCCACCTGAGATCAGCAGAGTGAGTACACATTTATCTCAAATACACATGCAACATTCTCCAAGATGGGCCACATACGGAAACCCACACAAAAAGAATCTTAATAAATGTTAAAACACTGAAACTATACAAAGTATTTTTTTCCAGCTACAATGGAATAAGATTAGAATTCGGCAGCAAAAGGAAAACTGGAAAATCCACAAATATGTGGAAATTAAACAACATACTCTTATACGACCAGTGGGTCAGAGTAAAAATTACAAAGGAAATTATAACATATCTTGAGAAAATGAAAATGAAAACGCAGCATACAAAAATTTATGAGATGAAGAGAAAGCAGTGCTAAGAGGGGAATTTATACCTACAAACTTACATTAAAAAAGAAAAAAAATCCCAAATCAGTAACCTAGTTTTACACCTTAAGACTTAAGAAACCAAAAAACAAACAAACAAACAAACAAACAAACAAACAAAAAAACACACACACACAAAACAGTCTGCATCAAAGCTAGTAGAAGGAACGAGGAAATAAAAAAGATATAATAAATGAAATGAAAAATAGAAAATTCAACAGTGAAAATCAACAAAACCAAAAGTTTGTTCTTTGAGAAGACCACCAGAATTGACAAACCTTTCACTAGCTTGATGAAGAAAAAAGAGAAGAATCAAGGAACCAAAATCAAAAACGGGAGGGAAGGCATTACAACTAACTCATAGATATAAAAAATTATAGGAGAATACCATGAACAATTGTATGCTAAATTGTATAACCTAGATGAAATGGATAGATCCCTAGAAACAAATCTGAACAGACCTATAACTAGCAAAGAGATTGAATTCGTAATTAAAACTCTGCCAACAGAATAAAGTGCAGCACCAGACAGCTTCACTCATTAATTCTACCAAACATTTGAAGAGAACTCAACACGATTCTTACTCAATGCTTCCAAAAAAATTGAAAAAAAGAGGACACTTATGAATTCATTCTCTGAGGCCAGCATTATCCTGATGCCAAAGCCAGAAAACTACATAACAGTGTCTCTGGTGATATTGAGGGATGATAAAAATCCTCAACAGCACATTAAAAGGATTATACACCATGACTAATTGTGAATTATTCCTCAAATAATAAAACCAATCTTGAAGAAGAAAAATATAGTTAGAGTCACACACTTCCTGACTTTAAAACTTATCACAGACAGACATAGTGGTGCATACCTATAGTCTCAGACACTCAGGAGGCAGAGGATAGAGGATCCCTTGAGCCCAGGAGTTCTAGATAAGCCTGAGTAACATAGTGAGACCTTGTCTCTAAAAAAAAAGAAAAATAAATTAATACAATTTATTACAACAAAGCAACCATAATGAAAATAGTGTTTTATTGGCATAAAGATAGACATATAGGTCAATGAAATAGAAGAAAAGAGTAGCAGAGAAACTTAAAATAAATAAACCCTCATATATATGGTCAAATTATTCTTTTTTTGTCCAGAAACAGGATCTTGCTTTGTTGCCCAGGCAGGACTCAAACTCCTGGACTCAAATAATCCTCCTGTCTCAGCCGCCTGAGTAGCTGCAACTATAGGCACAAACTATCATGCCTAGTTGATCAAAATGATTCTTGACAAGGGTGCCAATACCATCCAATGGAGAAAGGACAATCTTTTCAACAGGTGGTGTTGGGAAATTTAGATATGCACATGCAAAAGCATGAAGCTGGACCCTCAGCTTACACCATACACAAAAATTAACTCAATAAGGATCAAAGACATAAACATAGAGTTAAAACTGCAGGCTGGGTGTGGTGGCTCATGCCTGTAATTCTAGCACTTTGGGAGGCCAAGGCGGGTGGATCACAAGGTCAAGAGACAGAGACCAGGCTGGTCAACATGGTGAAACCCCGTCTCTACTAAAAATACAAAAATTAGCTGGGCATGGTGGTGCACGCCTATAGTCCCAGCTACTTGGGAGGTTGAGGCAGGAGAATCGCTTGAACCTGGGAGGTGGAGGTTGCAGTGAGCTGAGATCGTGCCACTGCACTCCAGCCTGCTGCGCGACAGAGTGAGACTCCATTTAAAAAAAAAAAAAAAATTCCTAAAAGGAAACATAGGAGGAAATCTTCATGACATTGGATTTGACAATGATTTCTTGGCTATGATACCAAAAGCACAGGCAACAAATGTAAAAATAGAAAAATTAGACTACATAAACATTAGAAATGTATGTGCATCAGTGAACAAAATCAATACCATGAAAAGGAAAACTTTGTTACGGGAGCAAATATTAGCAAATCATGTATCTGGTAATGGGTTGCTATCCAAAATATATAAAGAACCCCCACAATTAAACAACAAGTAAACAAAACAACCTTATTAAAAATGGGAAAAAAAGACTTGAATAGACACTTAACCCAAAAGAAATTTACAAATGGCCAAAGGATACATGAAAATATACTGAACACCATTCATAATTATATTAAATTATTTAAAGAAAAACCCACATTGAGATACCACTTCAAACCCAAGAGAATGGCTACTATAAAAAATAAAGCAAAACAAAACAGACAATAACAAGGGTTGGTGAGGATGTAGAGGAATTAGAACCCTCGTGCACTCTTGGTGAGCATGTAAAATGGTATAATTACTGTGAAAACGAGTATGGTGATTCCTCAAAAAGTTAACAGAATTAACATATGATCCAGCAATTCCACTTCCGGGTATATGCAATACAAAAGGATTGAAAGTAGAATCTTGACAGGGTACTTGTACACCCATGTTCATAGCTTTATTATTCATAATAGCTAAAAGGTGGAAGCAAACCAAGCATTCACCGCTGGATGATTATAGAAACAACAGGAGGCATACACACACAATGTGATATTACGTGACCTTAAAAAGGTAAGAAATTTATGCACATGCTACAATATGAATGAATCCTAAAGATATGCTAAATCAAAAGTCACAAAAGACAAATACTGTACGATTCCACTTATGTGAGATATGAGGAGTAGTCTTTTTGATAGAAACACAAAGTAAAATGGTGATTGCCAGGGGCTGGGGAGAGGGAGTAAGGGAGAACTGTTGTTTAATGGGTGTAGAGTTTCAGTGTTGCAAGAAGACAAAAATTCTAGAGATCAGTTATACAACTATGGGATTCTATTTAACATTACTAAACTGTACACTAAAAAAATGATTAAGACAGTAAATTTTGGATTATGTATTTGACCAAATTTTTTTAGAAAAGTGTTCACTGCAAGAATTTAGGAGAGTTCAGCACAGTTGCAGTATATCAATATATTAACAATTATAACAATAACCGCAATAAAAATATTTTTAAAAGATACTATTTAAATAGAATAGAATTTTCTTCCAGACTTTAATAGTATTTTTTCATCACTGTAATTGTTTAAAGGGTTGTAGATATGGAAAGAACAAAACAAAGACTACTAACTTAACTTGTTACTGGTTATAGAACACACACAAAAAAATTATTCCATTTGAATTATTTCTGGTTAGATCTCAATAGTATTCACTCACCTCCCATAAGTTGGTGAATTTTTGACTATCTAAAAGAGAAAAACCTTGACAAATAGGAAATTTCAGAAAGTCAATGCTTTGCTGGACAAGATATCTTATTTGACCTAATAGCTAAGCCATGATATCTCACAGCCAAGATTCAAGTTCCAATCTTCCTAATACAACTATGTTGCTGACTCATCACCTACATCCTAGTTAGGTCAGTTGAGAGCTTGGGTGTTGCCCTGCATAAAGACGGAGGCATGGACCAGATGGCATCCCAGCCCCATCATCCTAGATACCAGGAGTTGAACTTCTGAGTAGACCTGCCATTGTGACAGCCTGGGAATCAATGTCCTGACCACTCCCCCATTACTAAGCCCTTTGGAACAATCTGAGCAGGAGAACAAACGTCATACCCAGGAGAGATGGAAGCAGACCTCTCAGGGTGATGTGGCCCACACACCTCACTGAGCCTGTCTCAGAGTGTGTCTCCTATGAGGGTGGCCTGAGTCATAAGGAATAGCTGTTTATAAACTGCAAATCAATGCTAATACCAATGAGAGGATTTAAAAGTCATTAAATATCCATTGTGCACATAGCCTTGTGTTGAAAACCGGAGGTAAAGAAATATGAAACACCCAAGGCAGGCCATCAGAGAATTTACTATTATGTCATTAGAGTGATACGCCACAGGAAGGGGAAAAAAACTGGGATTGAGCCACACTGTCCTGGAAGGGCAGAGGCCATGGCATGCACTGCAGGGAGAAGCATAATCAAAGTACAGAATATAATCCAGTTCAGTTTCAGAACATTTCTGAAGGTAGACAATAAAGGCTTAAACTAAAGGGAGCACACAAAGTCTTATTTCACTGCAGGAATTTGGACATTTACCCTTACGCAGTGTGTAATCATGAACAAGACTTTACTAAATGACTTAGTGTTAATTATGCACAGGGATGGGAGAGTGTTTTCTTGGATGTCATAAAAGAACAGAATCAAAGACACACTACAAGTGTTTGGAGATACTACATTGTCAGAGGAGTCTAGGCAGCTGTAACAGTTGATGCTCTGAGAAAGGGGGTACACACACACACACACCTCTCTCAATATGTAAGCTCTGTGTATGTGTTTATAAATACACATGTATCTCCACCACGTTTTGGTTAGGGTCACCAAGTCCATTGCAACCTAGATACCATTCCCAAGTTCTGGGCATATCCAGAGTCTGTCGGCGCTGGGAGGAAGAGGACTTGTCCCTTTTATGATTTAATCTGGCTTTTCTTGGTCTTCCTCTGAAGAAATAGTTTAATTTGTGGATAACCGTGCAGTCATGGCTGTCTTAGTGACTAGTGTGTCCTAGAATGAACAGCAGCCCATTTCATTAATACCCTAAAAATGTAAAAATTTAAAACACTCCATTCATATAAATCCTGTGGACATGTAGAAAGCTAGTGATTCTAGTGGAGAGAGAGGACAGGGGCTTCCAAAGTAGCAGCATAAACATATTCACATTAAATATTAAGGACTCTTGTTCTTAAAAGGCACCCGTCCGCTTATGTTCCAGGACAGGGTCCCACCAGCCATTTGACCCCACATGGAAGCGTAGGCTTATAATGTCTCACAACCTTGTCTCTTTTCTTTCTCTTTCTCATCTGTGACCATCATCCTGTGCTCCCAGTGTGAACCCAGAAAAGTCCAAATTCTCACACTAATACTAACAGCAGAGCTGGGGCTTCTTGTTTCTCTAATGAGCTGCTTCCTGGGTCACATTTCAGTGCTGACACATCAAGGACCCCACCAGAAGAAAAGGGCTATTTAAAAGCAAACAGATCACCAAACAGCCAGACTCACTCTCATTAGAAAAAAGCTGCGCTTTGTTTGTTAAAGATCAGTATATTCACTCTGTATTCAGCAAGGTATGAATGTTTCACTTATTCAGAGCCTACAACGTTTCAGTCTCTCTGTCAGACACCTTTTCTCTTTTTTGTGTTAATTTATTGACTTTCACAACTAACTAATTCTTCTGTAACTAATTCTATTTCATCTTCCAGCTTTATGGTTTAAAAAACCGTATAGGCTAAATAGTTTCAACAGTTCCACCTCGCAGGGCCTAGTCCTGGGCCGGGTTCTACTTCAAGGGTTTTACTTGTATAGATGTCTACATTGCACCCACAGCCACACAGCTTGGTGGTGCACAGGGACAGAAGTAAACATGCATGGAAACCTTAGGGATTAGTATTTCAACTTCAACCCAGGCTACATGGAGCATCAGGTACTTCGGAAGAGACAGAAATGAGATAGGTCCTAAGTTCTAAGACTGAGAACTGAGAGGCTCTCAGGGAAGCAACCTTCAAGTAAATGAGGTGGGTGATGGTTATCCTGGAACCCCATTTCAAGTAGGCACTTTCCTATCTGGGAGTGGCTGCTCTGAGCCTGGGGAGAGAGGTAGGTGAGGAGCTGTCAGTCACCACCCATCACAAGACCCACGTGGGTGTCAGAAGGAAGGTCTTCTCATGCCCAGGCCCTGTCTCACAGCTGGGGCAGAGCCCAGGCCAGGATAAAAGGGCTCAGGGCCAGACCACCCATCCACTTACCTCCTGAGCTGCTGAAGAACCCTGTGCTGCCTGTGACTCCGGTAAGAACAGGAGCAGGGATGCTTAGAACAGAGTAGGAGGGAAGGAAGGGCAGGGCCTCAGGGGCTAGGGCCATGTTGTCAGAGGTGGAGAGTTTAGAAAAGACTGGAGGGGCAGGGGCAAAAAGGGGTCTGGCACTAACTGGGAGCAGAAAGGAGAAGAGGAAAAGAGCTGGCTGGCTGGCTGTGCCATGTGCCTTTGAACTCCAGAGGAAACAAACTGCTCTGGGATGAGGTGGGTGGTCCAGAATGGGAACCTTGAAGCAGAGAGACCTGCTCCACTCTGGCAGCCCACAGGAGGGAAGCCCACTTCTGAAGATACAACCCTGTCTCTGCCTGCAAGGGAAGAACTAGAGCTGTGGACATGGGACTAAAGGCTTTTTGGGGTTTGTGAACCCCCTATTTTCATGGGTATGAGATTTGTTCACAAACTTCCCAGCTTGGTTAGCACTCACCAAGCCTGAGACCCACTGTGTCAGCCCATCAGCCTGAGCAGATGGTAAATGAGGAAGTCTGAGCTCCAACCTGAGATCAGGGAGTCAGGGTTCAAGTACTAGGTCTGCAGCAATTGCTAAGTTTATCTGTCTCTATCAAAGTGAGTTTACTGTCTAGTAGTCTCCAAGATCCTGTGCAATGCTGACCTTCCCAAGTAAAATTGTCTTGCAAGTTATGACTAGAGAGAATGACTGCCTCTTCTCCTTTAAAAATAAATTTTCCTTAAATGACTCGTAAATCAGACAATTTCAGTCTGAAGACATATTTGTAATAATTTCTTCCTCCACTGACAACATTAGAATCTTAGATGCATTTTGGAATATCGTTTAGTCTTAGTTTACAATTGTCTGACATTCAAAGATATCCTAAGCTTGAAAAAGATGATGTGAGAGTTTGAGGAAGTTATTGGAAATAAAACTACTGAAGATGATGCATTTATACATGAGAGATGCTAAGAGTGTCACAGGGGCAGAGGTGGCCCCTGCCTGGGTCTGACCTGTTATTTGACTCTCCTTCAGCTCCTGAACACCCACCTCCAAGATGTCCTGCCAGCAGAGCCAGCAGCAGTGCCAGCCCCCTCCCAAGTGCACCCCCAAGTGCACTCCCAAGTGCCCCACACCCAAATGCCCCCCAAAGTGTCCCCCTAAGTGCCCTCCAGTCTCTTCCTGCTGCAGTGTCAGCTCCGGAGGCTGCTGTGGCTCCAGCTCTGGGGGCTGCTGTGGCTCCAGCTCTGGGGGCTGCTGCAGCTCTGGGGGTGGTGGCTGCTGCCTGAGCCACCACAGGCGCCGCAGGTCCCACTGCCACAGACCCCAGCGATCTGACTGCTGCAGCCAGCCCTCGGGGGGCTCCAGTTGCTGCGGAGGGGGCAGCGGCCAGCATTCTGGAGGCTGCTGCTGAAGTAGACCTTGACTTCCTCTTCCTTCTGATGCTGCCTGAATAGCTGAGAGGTTCCAGCAAAAGCTTGAAGTCTTGCCTGGAGAATCCCTCTGGCCTGGTGTCAGGAAACCCAAAATCTTTCTCCTTGATGGCATTTAGAGACTTTCTTCTGCATATCCATGGCTTCCCTGGGAACCCAAAGCACACACCTAGTTCCTGTGCAGCTCGCACTGCTGTATTCTGCTGCCTAAACTGAAGAAATAAAGTCCAGAATCTGCTCCCCAACTTGCTACCAGCTTGCTTGATTTTCCTGTTTGTGTCATCCTTGTTCTGCTCCCCTGTGTCTACTGGTGGCTGCTGAGGCCTTGGTGGACAGAGGATGGGGAAAGGGTTCAGGAGGAAAAAGCTTGCATTTTTGTGTGTTTTGTGTTGTTTCTTCTTTCTATGTTTTCCTTTTAAACCAAGGGACCGAAGTAGTTTTAAGAAACATTGTTCTTCCGACTTCTGGTTCCTTTCGTGTATGTAACTGTGTCCCTCAGGCATGGCCAGGAGGCCGACTTCATCCTCCTTCTCACTGTCACCTCTTCACTCTTGTGTTCCTCGGTCCCCACTCCTTCCACTAACAATCTCCCTGGACTCCTCCTTCAGATTGTATGTACACGTAGTAGACATATAAATATAAGTGTGTGTATGTGTATATATACACATATATTTACATATACACACATTATATGGAATAAATCTTTAGTTTTTAAATCTAAATCACTTTTATTGATGTATAACTTTCACACAATAAAACCCCTTTTTAAAATATACAATTCAATTAGTTTTACCAAATGTATACACTCTTGTAAGCACAATTACTAGGAACACTCTAAAACTGTAGTTGATTATTTATTAATCATTATTTGCAGTAAGGTTTAAAAATAGGCTATAAGTTTATGTATTTATTTCTGAATTTTCTGTTTTGTTTTTTTGGTCCATACGTCTGTTTTTATGCCAGTACTATACTGTTTTGGTTAGTATAACTTTGTAGTATAATTTGAAATCAGGTAGCATGATGCCTTCAGCTTTATTCTTTTTTGCTCAGGACCACTTTCGCTATTTGGAGTCTTCTATGGTTCCATAAAAATGTTAAGCCTTTTTTTTTCTGTTGTATTAGTCAGGGTTCTCCAGAGGGACAGAACTAATAGGATATATGTATACATGAAAGGGAGTTTATTAGGGAGAATTGGCTCACATGGTATTTCAACAGAGATTGCACTGAATCTGTATATTGCCTTGAATACTGTAGACTTTTTAACAATATTAATTCTTCCAGTTCATGAGGCTGAGACACCTTTCCATTTGTTTGTGTCTTCCATTTCTTTCATCAATGCTTTTAGCTTTCGTTGTAGTTCTTTCACTTCCTTGGTTAAATTTATTTCTGGCTATTTTATTTTTTGTGGCTATTATAAATGAGATTGTTTTCTTGATTTCTTTTTCAGATAGATTTCTATAAGGGTCTAGAAACACTGCTGATTTTTTTACGTTGATTTTGTATCCTGCCACTTTGCTAAATTTATCAGTTCTAAGAGTTTCTTGGTGGAGTCTTTAGTTTTTCTAAATATAGTATCATGTTATCTGCAAAAGGATAATTTGACTTCTTCCTTTCAAATCTGGATGCCATTTATCTCTTTTCCTTGGCTAATTACTCTGGCTAGGACTTCTACCCTGTGCTGAATTAAAGTGGTGAAAGTGGGCGTCCTTGTCGTCTTTTACACTTAGTAGAAAGCCTTTCCATTTTTCTTCATTCAGTATGGTATTAGGTGTGGGTTTTATCATGTTGAGGTATGTTCCTTCTACAGGTAATGTCTTGAAGGTTTTTAACCACCAAGAGATGCTGAATTTTATTGAATGCTTTTTCAGCATCTATTGAGAAAACTTAAGCTAGACCAAGAAGAAAAGAGAGAAGCCCCAGAAAAATAAAATCAGATAAAAAATGAAACATAATAACTTATATCACCACAATATAAAGGATAATTAAAGACTGTTATGAACAACTGTACACCAACAAATTGGAAAACCTAGAAAAAAACAGATAAATTACTGGACAACCCACCAAGATCACACCATAAAGAAATACAGAACCTGAACAGACCAATAATGAGGAATGAGATTAAAGCAGTAATAAATAGTTTCCCATCAAGAAAAAGCCCCAGACCGGATATATTCCTTACTGGATTCTACCAAACATTTAAAGAAGAACTAATTCTGATTCTACTCAAACTACTTCCAAAAACTGAAGAACACCAAATACTTCTAAACTCATTCTACAAGGCCAGAATCACCCTGATATCAAAACCAAACAGACACACTAGAAAAAGAAAACTACAGGCCAATATCTCTGATGAACATAGATGAAAAAATCCTCAACAAAATGCTAGCAAACAGAATTCAACACTACCCTAAAAAAATTATTCACCATGATCAAGTGGGATTCATCCCAGAAACATAAGAATGGTTCAACATATGCAAATAAATAGGCATAATGCATCAAATCAGCAGCATCGAGGCTGAATAATATTCCCCCTGCTATACAGTATATATATTCAGAATCTTTAAAATTCACTCATCCACTGACAGACATTTAGGTTGTTTCCAGATCTTGGTTATTGCTAATAATACTGAAATAATGCTGGGAGTACAGATATCTCTGGAAAATACTGATTTTATTTCCAGAAGTGGAGTTAGTAGATCATGAGGTAGTTTTATTTTCTATCTTTTTAGGAAATTCCATATGGTTTTACATAATAGCTGTACCAATTTACATTTCCACCAACAGTGTACAATAATTCCCTTTTTGCCACATCCTTGCCAACACTTGTTATATTTCATCCTTCTGATAATAGCCATTTTAACAGGCATGAAGTGATATCTCATTGTGGTTCAGATTTGTGTTTCCCTGATGATTAGTGAGACTGAGCACCTTTTTCTGTACACCTGTTGGACATTTGTATATCTTTTGAGAAATAGCTGTTCAGTCTTTTGCTCATTTTTAAATTTGGGTTGTTTGGTTGTTGCCATTCAGTTGTATGAGTTCCTTCATGTATAATTATTAAGAGTTTGTCAAGATGAGAAAGCAAAACAAGATCACTAGTTTCCTTGGTGCTGGCTGTGATGCAGAGAGATAAACATATAACTCCACTTTAACTATCATATTTCCAGTTAGATCTCAGTAATGTTTCCTTCCATCACATGTTATGAAAAAATGTTGATGATGTAAAAGATAAATGCCTTGACCCTCAGAAAATCAATGCTTTGCCGATCAACATGTCTGTATTGACCTGAAATCTAGGCTATGATTTCTCAAAGCCAAGACTTAATTTCCAGACTTTCTGATACAACCATGTTGCCGACTCATCACCTACATCCAAGTCAGGTCAGTCCAGGGCTTGGAGTTGCCCTGCATGAAGGCAGAGGCATGGACCAGATGGCATCCCAGCCCCATCATCCTAGATACCAGGAGTTGAACTTCTGAGTAGACCTGCCACTGTGACAACCTGGGAACCAATGTCCTGACCACTCCCCCATTACTAAGCCCTTTGGAACAATCTGAGCAGGAGAACAAATGTCATACCCAGGAGAGATGGTAGCAGACCTCTCAGGGTGATGTGGCCCACACACCTCACTGAGCCTGTCTCAGAGTGTGTCTCCTATGAGGGTGGCCTGAGTCATAAGGAATAGCTGTTTATAAACTGTAAAGCCTGTGCTAATACCAATGAGAGGATTTAAATGTCATTAAATATCCATTGTGCGCATAGCCCTGTGTTGAATAATTGAGGTAAGGAAATATGAAACACCCAAGGCAGGCCATCAAAGAATTTACTATTATGTCATTAGAGTGATATGCCACAGGAAGGGGAAAAAAATTGGGATTGAGCCACACTGTCCTGGAAGGGTAGAGACCATGGCTTGCATTGCAGAGAGAAGCATAATCGAAGTACAAAATATAATCCAATTCAGCTTCAGGTCATTTCTGAGAGTACATGACAAAGGCTTAAATGAGAGGGAGCACACAAAGTCTTATTTCACTGCAGGAATTTGGACATTTACCCTTAAACAGTGTGCAGTCCTGAACAAGACTTTACTAATGATTGAGTGTTAATTATTTATGGAGATGAACAAGTCTTTTCCTGAATCTCACACTGGAACAGCGTCAAGGAGACCCTTTTATCCTGGCCTTGGGCTGTGCCCCTGATGGGTGAGGCAGCACCTGGGCATAAGAGGACCTGCCTCTTGTCACCCACGTGGGTTGTATGATCAGGTGATAAACCAGCAGCTTCTCACCTGCCTCCCTCCACAGGAGATCAGAATAGCTCCCATCAGTGCCACCTTATTTTTCCTGGAGCTGTCTTAGACCTTTTTCTTGGAGTTTGGCCTCCCAAGCCCTCTTTTTCTATATCCCTGATGGTATCACTTAAGCTAAAATTTTACAGAAGTCTTTTAGTGTCCCTGATGTGTCCCAGATTGTGTGTGTGTGTGTGTGCGTGCGTGCGTGTGTGTGCGTGCGTGTGCAAATACGTGTCTATACCATCACAGTTACAAGCCTGGTAGGAGTCAGACACACCTGGGACAGAATCCTGGTTCTGTCTCTTATTAGCTGTGTTACTTCTGAAAATCCCCAATTATCTCATTCTCTGTTTCCTGAAATTTCAAATGAAAATAATAAAGATTAGTCTCCAGGATGTCGTGAGGATCAATGAAGTTGTAGGAGAAAATGCGTGTTAACGTTCCTGTAACACAGTGAACCCTCGTATGAAACACCTGTCTATCAATAATTTTAAAGGGAAAGAATACTTTTTGAGATGGTCCAAGTCTCAGGCACTATGTGGAGTGAAGGACCCCATGGAAAAGAGTTCCCCAGTGGAGGAGGCTGGAAGACCTGAAAAAAATAGGAGGACTTGAAATACAATGGGAAAGTTTTAGTGTTATTGCTTTGTTTCGACATGAACAAAAGTTTTTATGTGAAGGTCTATTTAAAAACATTTTAGGAGATTAAGATTTACTAATGTCAATTTGGTATATAACAGGTGTTCCTTTCGTATCTTGAGGGCAATATTATTTAAAAAATAAAAGAACTAATTAGATGAAAGCAAATCAGACTAGGGAGTAATCACGTGAAAAAGTTATCTTTTCAGGAAGTGTCTAAAACAATTCTCCAGAACATGTGATGAGGTGGAAATGGCCACAGTAAAACAATATCCAGGTCATAATGGGTATAGAGAATCAATATCTGAGATATGTATATGGACATAGGCATAGATAGATATAGAAGTAGATATAGACATCAATATATAATCAGCCTTGTTCTATTATCACCGTATCATGTATCTCAAGATGCATAGCCTTCCCTGAAGTTACACTGCCTCACTTCTCTAGGGTTTCTCCATGCTTCTAATCTTCATTGGAATCCAAAAATGATCTTTCCACGCCATCCCGCACTCCAGAAATAATTACCCCTAACCATTAAGAAAATCTCATCCAGAGCTCTGCACTGTGTTCAGGATCAAAGCCAATGTCCATTGAGTGACATTCAAGGCTCTGTGCATAAGACTCTGTACAATTCCTCTAATTTATGCTTTGCTAAGCAGGACTGCATATGAGCTATATTTGAAGATGTCTCTTCCTACTTTGCCTCTACATTTTATTCCAATATATTTTTTTCTTTCTGAGACACCAGCAGTTCAAATCTCACTTGCTCCATTTTCCTTTTTTATTTTTGACATACCTCATGAACCAAGTTTTAACAAAACTTTGGACAGCACAATGTGTGACTTATATTGTGTAGTCCCCATCAGCTACTAGTACAAGGTCATGGCCACATGGGTGGTTAAAACTTTTAAATCCTGTCAGCAGCATTAGCGGTGGGGTTTCATGGGAGGTATGAATGGTAAGCCTTAGAAAAGAAGTTGGAAACACTTTCTGTTAAGTCTTAAATGTAATACTTAAGAAGCACACACATTTTTCTATAGAGAGTCACGGGCAAGTTGAGAAATACGGTATAGGGATTGTGTTCTGAAATAAAGTGTAGATAATTTAATGAAGATGGAAGAGGAACAAAACAAAAAGATTTGATGGAAGGTTAATAGAAAAGCAATTTTTACTTGCAAATGTGCCTGGAACTAAACTTATGGCAGAAGTAGTCAGTGGGAAAACTGTATTTTCAAAATATATTCATGGGTTTTGTTCTCTTTTATTTCATTTGTTTATTTATTATATTTTTCTTTTTTATCCAGGTATATACATGCATGTGTGTGCATGTTTGTGTGTGCACCTGGAGATCTGCAGAAGTGTGCGTTTTTGCATGTGATGTGTGTGTGCCCACACATATGTGTGTGAGGGAGGAAGGATGTTGGTGGGGCTAGGCCAGGAGGAGCAGACTGCACTCACAGAGAAAGAGAAGCATAGAGAGACTAGTCAGGCCCTTGAAGGGGACCAAAGACAAAGAAGCTGTGTTTGTAAGAGACAGTTCAGAGTTGGTCAGAAGCAATGCTGCTTCAGACCAGTTGACATAGGACAGACAGAGTTGGGAGCAATAGTCCCTTCCCACTCCTGCCCCCATTAACCCCAATTCACTCCAGAGTGCCCCATTGTCCCCTGAAGTTCCAAGGCCATCACCTGCAGAGGACAGGGTGAAGAGAACAAGAGTCACTCATGGAGAATAGGGTCCTCATAGAACAAGACACTGAGCGGATTCCTTGTTTCATTGCTTTAATCAGCAGATGCACACAGCAAACGCCATGGAGTGAGCTAGGGGCTTAGACAGAGGGTGGGAGGGTAGCCACAAAGGTGAAGTCCAAGACCAGTGAATGGAGATCCAAGAGAGGATCTGAGTTTCTGGACTCCAGAGAGAAGATATGCTCTTGGCAAGTTCAGAGCTTTCCCTTGGACCTGTGAGCCTCTCAGGCAGGCCTAGGAGGAGAAGGGGGATGTCCGTGGCAGTTTGCTGTCCTGGATTCCACTCTTCTAGGCTCAGGGTCCACTTCAGCAGCAGCCTCCAGATTGCTGGCCACTGCCCCCTCCACAGCAGCTGGAGGCCCCTGAGGGCTGGCTGCAGCAGCCAGAGCTCTGGGGTCTGTGGCAGTGGGACCTGCGGCGCCTGTGGTGGCTCAGACAGCAGCCACCTCCCCCAGAACTGCAGCAGCCCCCAGAGCTGGAGCCACAGCAGCCCCCAGAGCTGGAGCCACAGCAGCCTCCGGAGCTGACACTGCAGCAGGAAGAGACTGGAGGGCACTTAGGGGGACACTTTGGGGGGCACTTCTGGGTGGGGCACTTGGGGGTGCACTTGGGAGGGGGCTGGCACTGCTGCTGGCTCTGCTGGCAGGACATCTCGGTGGCGGGTGTTCAGGAGCTGAAGGAGAGTCAAATAGCAAGTCAGACCCAGGCAGAGGCCACTCCTGCCTATTCTTGTCCTTTCCACATTGTTTCTATTTCCTTTATTTTGATGAACTGTTTAAATGTCATGGTAAATCATTAATCACTGAAAATTTTGTTATTTCTTGTAGTTTGGCAAATGCTCTTACACTGTATCTTTTGAGTTCACAATTTCATCTTAAGACAGTCAAGAATTACTATATCTTTTACAAAGAAGGAAACTGAGGCAGTAAGCCATATGAAAAAATATCTGTCAAGATTAAACATTTAGTAAATTAAAGGAAGCAATTTTTCTCACGTCAAATAAAACTCTGAAATTGTCCAGTGTGGAAACCTGGGAATATAAATATTTTCTTGGGAAAAGATAATGAAGGATTATCTCTTGGAGTAACTTCCTAGGAGACTTTGTCTTGTAAAAAACCGGCGAATGTACAATTGTAAATGGTTTTGGAAACAGGCTGGTCTCACAGGCTCCTTTTGTTAAGGAAGATGCTGAAAAGCAGTATTTTTGGTCCATAGAGGGGATTTGAACTCAGGTACCCTGGCTCTAGGCTGGTGCACTGCCATATTCGTCACACAAAGGCCTCACAGTAACATCTTGGCACAGTGATCATCAGCTTGCTATGTCTAACTACTTAAAGAGATTCTCAATTCCAATTTGAATCTAGAGATAAGTGGGTTTCAAAAAGCCCTAAAAGATCCATTAATTATCTCTACTCCACTGATTGAGAGCTACTATCTCCAGCTCAAATTTACAAGGAGTGTCACAGTTTTGCTCTGAAAAGTAAGTGTCCTGTTTGAAGCTGTTCTAGCGGAGTCTATTTGCCTGGGTTTCAACTCCCTCTGTCCTTAAAACTCAGCCAGCTGAAGCACAAAGACAGAGCCATCTAATTCTTATTTGTGTTACCAGTTGGCCCTCTCCCTGCCTCCTGTGCACACCCTCCTTCAATCTTTCTGAGGTCTTGACTTCTATCCAGATGGATCTCAGCCCTCAAGGCCCTGCCCAGCCTCCCCTCCTGCCTACGGCTGAGCAACCCTCTGTGGAAGCCCCAGCTCCTATTCTCAAAGGACACTTACCAGTTGTCACAAGCAGCACAGGGTCCTTCAACACCTCAGGAGGTGACTGGATGGGGTGCTCAGGCCCAGAGCCCTTTTATCCTGGCCTGGGCTCTGCCTCCAGCTGTGAGACAGGGCCTGGGCATGAGAGGACCTGCCTTCTGACACCCACATGGGTTCTGAGGTGGGTGGTGACTGGCAGCTCCTCACTTGCTTTCCTCCGTGGGGCCCAGAAAAGCTCCTCCCAGCTTGGACTATGGCCACTTAGAAATAGAAATGGCATCAGAAAATCCCTACCATCATTTCATGTCTTGATCTCCGTGGAGAATACTTAATCTGTTTAGTTTTGGAGTTTGAGTTCTCTGTTTTGTTAACTTCCAAATCTTACCTCTGTGGCTCTGGGCAACCTGGCTTAACTCAAGTTTCATAGAACCCTCTAACCCTCAACTATTTTATAGCTGTGTGTGTGTGTGTGTGTGTGTGTGTGTGTGTGTGTCTGTATTACAGCCATTAGGTAACTGGTTAAAGAGTCAGACCTAGAGAGAAACCTGATTCTGCCACTTATTACCCACATTACCTTATGAAAAACATTAATACCTCATCATTCTTGTTCTCAGTTTGTCACTTCTGTAATAGAGATAATATAAAAATAATTGTCCAGGGATGGCTGAGAGTCAATGAAATAATGCAAAGGAAGTTTCTGGTGGAGAGTTTATAACATGTCATTTTCCCTAAACAAATGCCAATGCATTAATATTTTTAAATTACACCTGCTTTCTAAGGAGAGATGATAGCTTCCAGCTCTATCCGCGTTTCTGCAAAGGACATGATCTTATTCTTTTTTATGGCTGCATACTATTCCATGGTATATGTGTACCACATTTTCTTTATCCAGTCTACCAATGATAGGTATTTAGGTCGATCCCATGTCTTTGCTATTGTGAATAGTGCTGGAGTGAACATACACATTCATATGTCATTATGGTAGAACAATTTATATTCGTTTGGGTAACCCTCCTTCTTCAACATCCAGGCTTTATTCCATGACCTATGCATTTCTAAAATAGTGCCATTCAACTGTAACTTCGTTATGAGTCTAAATTGTCAAATATGACTACAATAAACTATCTTTAATTCTGCAGCTTGGTTCTTATATTTGTGTACCCCTCAACAGTTTCTAAAACAGAGGTGGACTCCATAGGTAAGCAATTTAAAAATGAATTGATTACTATTAGCATCATCTTTACTTTGTATATGACTTAAGCCATCATAATTGGAATTCTCACTCTGAGACATTTACATTACAGTATACTAGTCTTATCACCCTGCAGAAGTCTACCACTGAATTACCTGGCTATGGCTCATGTTGTTCCAAAGAATGTATTTAATAATGGAGTAGTCAAGATACTGATTACTCAGCTTACACTGGCTGTTCTGAGCCAGAAGCCCAGCCCATGCATTCCAAGGATGATGAGGATTAGAAGCTATTCTGTCCGTGACTCTGATACCACAAAGGGTAGCACCCAAACTGTCAATTAGTCTGGCATGGATTGGGTTAATAAGGTAGCAATATGATGTAACATCATGAGTATTGTTTCCTTATGTTTGGTGTTAGATTTCAATAGCATTTGAAATTTATTGAATTTGGTACCCTTTAAATGCTAACAATATGCACTAGCAAAGGAGTGACTTTCTGAAAGAACATTTGTACGTTGTCAAACTCTCACATCACAAGAGATAGGTTGGAAGAATGCTGAGACCCAGTAAAAATTAACTTAGACTCAGTAGATCTTACTCTGTGTCCCAGAGCCAGCACCATGTGAGTGATTTTCAATTTATTTCCTTCCTCTGCAACCCCTGCATAGAGTAGTAACGATAAACTGATACTCCAAAATTATTAGAAGAATATACAGAATATCTAATTATTTCTTTATAAGTAATTGGATAAAATATGTAAGCATGAAAAAACTTGATAAATCTCATCACATAATGAAAGAAATACTATATGTCAGAAAGCATAATTTTAAAAGATGAAAAATATAAATAACCAGTTGAGAAAAAGTAAAGTACATAAGTAAGGAATCGTATTAAAATCTATGATAAATAGTAAGTCCTTACAACTTTATAGAAAAGAAATAAGGCTATCTACAAATGAATGGGCAAAGTGTATGAACAAACAGATAGCTTGGAAAGAAATACAAATGACCAATACATTTTGAAATTTGTTATTTCATATTTGCATATACAAACAACCAAAGACTTGTATATAAAACAAGGATGGTCTTTCACGGATGAAGTCTGAGTCTGTCACTGAATTGCCTGGCTGTGGCTCATGTTGTTCCAAACAATGTATTTAATGCGAGAGTAGTTAAGATATTGGTTACTCACCTTACACTAGTAGTTCTGATCTAGAAGCACAGCCCATCCATTTCAAGGATGATAAAGGATTAGAAAACATTCCTTTATATTGAACTAGAAGAAACTGAAAATCAATAACAAGACAGTATTGCTGAAGGTGATAGGAAATGGGTCTTATAAATTGCAATAATAACGAAAATTCAGATGAAATTTGGTGACCCATTACTCAACAAGTAATAATTTTCTGTATACAAATCAAAATTTTAAATGTGCATACTTTTTATCCAAGAGTTGTGCTTCCAAGAATTTAACTTAAAGAGGAAAACTTTGAGAAAGAAGATATATAGACAAGAATGATTACCACAGAAAATTAAAATAACCTTAAGAGTTGGAAAAGTTGCAAGATGTAAGAATAAATTTATATTAACCGGCAACAAGTAATTCAAAATATAATTTTAAAATTGCCATTTAAAATAGCAAAATACATAAAGTCTAACATACAATTTTAATGTAAAATATATTTGATAAAATGAGAAGACTATTAAACAGCATTACAGAATATCATAATAAAGAGTTATACCATATATATGGGTGAGTAGAAAAAATTATAATAAAATATAATAATTTTTCATGAATTAATGCATATTCTCAATGATGTTTTCATCAAAATTCTAATGATGATTTGTTTTGCTTCATCTTCATTGTGTGGGATGTGACAAACTGACTCTAATGTTTATATAAAATAACAAAGGTTTAATAATCACCAAGACAATCTTAAGGAATGATGGAACCTGTGTGATTTAGATATCACAATTGATTATACACCTATGATAATTAAGGCAGCAGATGTTCTCAGAGGTGCTGACAAATTGACAATGACAAGAATTGTTCACTCAATTATAAATCTACAGAAATGTGAAAAATTGATTCTGACCCATAGGTATTTCAGATGAGTGGGGGGAAATGGAAAATTTGATTACAATACTAAGACAATTGGTTATCCATTCAGAAAAATGTTTAAAATATATAAAATGTACAAAATTCCTTTCTTGATTGAATAAAACCTTCATTTTAAAAGAAAAAAATTTCAACTTTTTAAAGATAGGTAAAAGATTTCTGGACTTACAAATGGTTGAGATTTATTAAAATCATGAAAATCACAAACCATAGTTATTGTTGCAGAAATTCAACTATGTTTAAAATAAAACACTAGTTCATCAAATGACACCATTAAAATGCAAACAGGAACATACTTGCTTGGAAAAGGTATTCACAACGCATTTAATAGCAGTACATTAGTAACTACAATATGTAAAGAACATTTACAAATACTAACAAAAGCAGATAAACAAATTGAAAACATTTTAAGAAAAGCAGATGAGTTACAGAAGAGAAAGCTCAAATAACCAAAAACATATTAAAATATGCTCTGATCACTACAAAACAGAGGAACACATATTAAACTACAAACAGATACCAATGCACATCCATCAAATGGCAATTATTGAAGTTTAGCAACAATGTGCAGCAAGAATGATTCTTATACACCATAGGTGCAAACTGAAATCAATATGAGCAATTTGGAGAGATAGGTGTGATCCAAAATTCAGCACTTCCACTTATAGCTACATAACTTGGTGAGACTCTCCCACAAATACACAAGTAGACATGCACAAAAATTTCCATAGCTGCAATATTGATACAGTGAAAAGTGAGAACACTCTAAATGTCCATCCAAAAGAGAGAAGCTAACAAATCATGATGCACTCATAAGATGCACACTACACAGTTGTGAAAATGAGTAAACTATGGCTATGCAGATCAACTTGAGTAACTAGCAAAAATAATGTTTAAGGAAGAGAACAAGTGAAAAATGAGTGTCTTAAGTATGATGCCATTTCTATAAAGTTAAAACCATGTAATCCATAATACATACTGTATCAGGGTAACCTGTACAGAATAAAATTGGAATACATAACAATTTGGTTTGAAGCAGGTTGCATGGGCTCATTAACACTGGGGAAGCAAGAAGGGCAGTATTAGGGCCAAAACTTCAAAGCTCCAAGAGTGAGAAGTGAGAACCTTAAAGGCAGGTGCCCTTCAGGCAGATCAAAGCAGGAGATGATAGTAGGGATTTCCCCACCCTACCTCTATTTCTAAGTGGCCATATTCCATGCTGGTAGCAGCTCTCCTGAGCACCCATGAAGGCAGACATGTGCAGAGCTACCAGTCACCACCTGTCACAGGACATACGTGGGTGTCAGGAGGCAGGTCCTCTCATGCCCAGGCCCTGTCTCACTACTGGAGGAAGAGCCCAATGGACAGGATAAAAGGGCTCAGGGCCACAGAACCCCATCCATTCACTTCCCGAGGTGCTGAAGGACCCTGTGCTGCTTGTGACCTCAGTAAGTGTTCCCTGGGTACTCAATCAGGGGCTCCCACAAAGGAATGCCTAGATCAGGGCAGGAGGGGAGGCCGGGCATGGACTCCAGGGCTGGGGTGGTGCTGGAATTCATATGAGTGAAAGAGGGAGTCTCAAGGAAACCAAGCAAGGGCAATGGGGACAGACCAGGGACATGAGAAGGAGGAGTCCTGAGATGGTGTTCTGGAGAAATGAGATCTAGAGTTCTTGGGTCTCTAGTCTGAAGGCATTGCAACATTGCCTCCCATGTTCACCTGTAACTGTTTTCAGAAAGGGAGGTTTACCTTGAAAAATGTAACTGTCCTTTCCTGAAAAGTTGAGGTGGAAACAGTGGTTCCCAGCCAGTGTAGAGGATATCACAGCTAACTGACTCTCCTAAACTCACATTTAATGGTACTTAACTTGGTAAGGCAAGGACAGTAGACAAACAAAATATAAGTGCTGAGCATTCGGTATAGTGTTTGTCTGCTGAGAATTTCAGAGCATTGGACTAAGTCGGAAACCTGGATACAAGCCTCAACTTAATTCAATGGTATTTTTCCTCAGTTAGTTTTCCAACATCCTTTGCAGTTCTGAACTTCTATGTCCTTACAACAAGGTATTCTAGAAAATTCTTCCAAGAGAGAATGACTGTTTCCCCTTGAAAAACAATTTTATTTCCAAACCCCTTTCTAGATTGTTTTCATGATTCAGGTGTGTAGTTGAAGCAGAATGTCTCCTCTACATACTACATGCTTGATTTTAAGAATGCTCTCTTAATATCTTTTGGCTTCGGCTTTCTAATTATAAAATAGTTGAAAATGCTTTATGATTTTATAAGTATATAAAAAGCATAAGGTTCAAAACAGAGGCTATAAGTGTGCTTAGCCAACTATTAGAAATAATGAAAACTCCCGTGATTAACTAGCTACAACTACACTAAGGAGTTCATCAAAATGAAGGGATTAGAAATGATGTTGAAAGGGCAAGAATAGGCAAGGATGGCTTCTGCCTGGGTCTAACTTTCTGTCTGACTCTCTTTCAGCTCCTGAACGCCCACATCGAGATGTCCTGCCAGCAGAGCCAGCAACAGTGCCAGCCCCCACCCAAGTGCACCCCCAAGTGCACTCCCAAGTGCCCTGCCCCTAAATGCCCCCCAAAGTGTCCCCCTAAGTGCCCTCCGGTCTCTTCCTGCTGCAGTGTCAGCTCCGGAGGCTGCTGTGGCTCCAGCTCTGGGGCTGCTGTGGCTCCAGCTCTGGGGCTGCTGCAGCTCTGGGGGAGGTGGCTGCTGTCTGAGCCATCACAGGCGCCGCAGGTCCCACTGCCACAGACCCCAGAGCTCTGACTGCTGCAGCCAGCCCTCGGGAGGCTCCAGTTGCTGTGGAGGGGGGAGCAGCCAGCACTCTGGAGGCTGCTGCTGAAGTGGATCCTGAACCTAAAAGAACATAAACGGCCAAATATTTCCCTCTCCTCTTCCTTCTCCTTCCGGGCCTGCCCATGTTGCTCAGAGATCTTGGTGAAGACTGAGCTCAAGCATAGAGTATTCTTCTGTCTTGGAGTTCAGAGGCCCAAAACTTCTCCCACAAAGCCTTTTAATGACCTCGGTTTGCATATGTGTGGTTGCTCTGGTAAGCCCAAAACACAGACCTATATCCCTTTGCAGCTTGTCTTTTTGCATAGCTCAGCCTGATGTGAAACAATAAAACCAGAAATATGCATTCCTTTTTGCCTTGACTGTTATTTCTTCATTGCTTTTCATACTCTGTCCTCATCTCCAGGCTCTCCCAAGATGTTAGTATCTACAGACCTTATTCAAATTTCGCCAGTCTTCCTACTAATATCCTTTATAGCAAAAGACAATTTTGTTGGTTCAGAATCCCATCCAGGATCCTCCATTGGCTTGACATAGTTGCCACGATTCTTCAGTCTCCAATCTGAAATGCTTCTTCAGTCTTTCTTTGTCTTCCTTGACACTGACCTTTCAAAAGAACCATTGGTTTTGTAGAATGCCCCTCAGTTTGGGTTTGTCTGATGTTTCCTCTTGACCAGGCTCAGATGACACATTTTTGCAAATATCCCACAAAAGTGGTGTTGTCCTTAGAGCATGATGTCAAGCCTTACCTGATGTTTAATTGTCCCATTCCTGGAGATATAACTTCAACCACTTGATCTGCCAGCTTCCTCTATTGCAAATTTAATATTTATTCCTTTGAATTAAAAACTTATGAAGGAAAGAATAAACTTTATTATTTTTTTTGAGTTGGAGTCTCACTGTCACTCAGGCTGCAGTGCAGTGGCTCATTGCAACAACCACTTCCTGGGTTCAAGCATTTCTCTTGCCTCAGCCTCACAGGTAACTGGGATTTCAGGTGTGTGACACCATGCCCGGCTACTTTTTGTATTTTTAGTAGAGATGGGGTTTCAACATGTTGGCCATGTTGGTCTTGAACTCCTGACCTCAAGTTATTCGCCCACCTCAGCCTTCCTAAGTGCTAGGATTACAGGCGTGAGCCACAGTGCCCAGCCTAAACATTTATTTTGTATCAAACATTTTCTCAAAACATTTTTAGTATAATTGATGTTCTTTTACAAAATTATTATTACTATAGTGTTGCTAGTATCATTGAGTATAGTTTTTTAAAATATATTTATCTCATACCCTGAGTCTATGCACATAAGTAAAGCAAAGAGAGGTGGTGAGGATGGGTCCTGAGCAAAATCAGCAATGTCCTGCAATGCAACTACTTGAAGGAAGTCCATTACAATTTCTTCTTGTTGAACTCTTGTTATATCTAATTTCCTGTGATGACCACTCTTATCCATTTCTCTCTCCTATATTATAACTCTACTTTCAGGGAAATTCCTAGAACATAGTTTTGTGTAAAAGATATGCTTATTATAAATTTAAACTCATTACGCCTCAATAAGTATTAAATTGTTATCCAGAATCGGTACGCCAATTCATATTGCCATCTCAAAACATGTGTATTACCACCAACTGTCACATACTATTTTGTTGGTCATTAAAATAATTGTCATTTTGAAATAAGTAAATATAAATCTGTTAGTCTCCTTTCTCAAATTCAAGATATTTCTTTTTTATTTTGTTTGTATTTGTTTGAATATCAGTAAAGTTGAATATGTTTTTTGAAATTTTTTGTTTGTTTTAGATGGAGTTTCACTCTTTTGCCCAGGTTGGAGTGAAGTGGCGCAATCTCTGCTCACTGCAACCTCAGTCCCCTGGGTTCAAGCGATTCTCCTGCCACAGCTTCCCAAGTGGCTGGGATTACAGGTGTCTGCCACCACGCTCTGTTAATTTTTGTATTTTTAGTAGAGACAAGGTTTCACCTTGTTGGCCAGGCTGGTCTCAAACTCCTGACCTCAGGTGACCCACCCACCTCAGCCTCCCAAAGTGCTAGCATTACAGGTGTGAGCCACTGCGCCTGATCTTTTTCAATTTTATTTGCCATTATATTTGCCTGTATGTGTACATATGTGATGGTTAATTTTATGTGTCAACTTGGCTAGGCTATGGCTCCCAGATCTTGCTCTAGCACCAGTCACCAGTCTAAATGTTGTTGTGAACATATTTTTTTAAATGTGACTAATATTTAAATCAGTAGAGTTTGAGTAAAGCAGATTACCCTCCATAATATGGGCAGGCCTCAGTCAGTCAGTCAAAGGTCTTAAGAGAAAAGACTGATAACCAGAGAGAGAAAAAATATTCCGCCTTCAGGAACAAGGAATGCTTATACATTCTTGGTGGGAGTGTAAATTAGTTCTGCCATTGTAGAAGACAGTGTGGCAATTCCTTAAAGACCAGCAATATCATTCAAGTCAGCCATCCCATTACTAGGTACATACCCAAAGAAATATAAACTATTCTACTGTAAAGACACATGAACACGTATGTTCATTGCAACACTACTCACAATAGCAAAGACATGGAATCATCCTAAATGTCCATCAATGATAGATTGGATTAAGAAAATGTGGTGCCTATATACCAAGGAATACTATGCAGCCATAAAAAAAGGATGAGATCATGTACTTTGCAGGGACATGGATGGAGCTGGAGGCCATTATCCTTAGCAAACTAACACAGGAACAGAAAAACAAACACTGCATGTTCTCACTTATAAGTGGGAGCTAAATGATGAGAACACATGGACACATACAGGGAAACAATACACACTGGGGCCTGTCAGAGGGTGGAGGGTGGGAGAAGGGAGAGGATCAGGAAAAATAACTAGTGGATATTAGGCTTAGTACCTTGGTGATGAAATAATCTGTACAACAAAACCCCATAGCACAAGTTTACCTATGTAACAAACCCGCACTTGTACCCCTAAACTGAAAATAAAAGTTAAAACTAAATCTGCCTCCAGAATGATTTTGGACTTGAGACTGCAACATCAGCTCTCCCCTGAATCTGCATTCTGCCATCCTTCCCTACAAATTTTGGTTTTGCCATCCCTGATAGTCACTTGAGCCATTGCTGCAAAATAGTCCTTTTTCTGTCTTTCTTGCTTACACTTACTTTACCAAAACATAACAGAATCTCAAAGAATATAATCTTAAGGACAAGTTTTCTGAATGAGTTCTGGAATTTCTGGAATTTGTTCTCTAGCCTAACTAGATTTAAATGCACTAATGAACCCTATTTCCCATAGTGAAGAGAACACCGATAGTAAATGTGACTATAGGGATATGCAAAATATCACTATTGGATGTTTCTAATCAGATGCTTATAAGAGACAAGGTTTTGAGTGGCTATGGATTTGCTACCTGAGAATACTTTTGTCAAACTAATGAATATAAAGAGATTGGCTGGTTGCTCCCCATTGTGTTAAGTAAGATGGGAGAAGAAAACGATGAGGTCCAGGATTTGAATCCTCAGTTTGTGCACCACATAAATAACCATGCAGCACATAAATAACCATGCAGCACATAAATAACCTGAAAGTTTTTATGTCTGTCCTGAAAGAAACTCTTATCTTCTGTGGTCTCAGAGCTGAAACTGCTAAAAACTAAACCCCAAATCTTTTCAGTGAATGACTGAATTACAATACAAATTAAATTTCCAAATTCTCAGCATGTCTACAGATAAAGTGAAGCCATTCTTCAGTCTCCTCCAGTCTGAAATGGTTCCTCAGTCTTTCTTTGTCTTCCTTGACACTGACCTTTTTAAAGAACCACTGGTTTTGTAGAATGTCCCTCAATTTGGGTTTGTCTGATGTTTCCTCTTGACCAGGCTCAGACTACACATTTTTGCAAATATCCCACAAAAGTAGTCCATGATGTCAAGCCTTACATGATGTTTAATTGTCCCATTCCTGGAGATATAACTTCAACCACTTGATCTGCCAGCTTTCTCTATTGCAAATTTAATATTTATTCCTTTAAATTAAAAACTTATGAAGGAGAGAATCAACTTTTTTTTTTTTTTTTTTGAGTTGGAGTCTCACTGTTGCTCAGTTTGCAGTGCAGTGGCACGATCTCGGCTCATTGCAACAACCACTTCCTGGGTTAAAGCATTTCTCCTTGACATTGATTAAGAAGAAATGGGAGCCGGGCACAGTGACTCATGCCTGTAATCCCAGCACTTTGGCAGGGGGAGGTGGGTGAATCACTTGAGGTCAGGAGTTCGAGGCCAGCCTGATCAACATAGTGAGACCCTGTCTCTTCTAAATAAATAAATACAAAAATTAGCCTGGCATTGTGGCACACACCTGTAATCCCAGCTACTCTAAAGGCTGAGACTGGAGAATCACTTGAACCCAGGAGGCGGAGTGAGCCAAGATCTCACCACTGTACTCCAGCCTGGGTGACAGAGTGAGACTCTGTCTAAAAAGAAGAAGAGGAAGAAGAAGAAGGAGGAAGAAGAAGAAGAAGGAAGAAGAAGAAGAAGAAGAAGAAAGAAGAAGAGAAGAAGAAGAGAGGAGGAGGAGGAGGAGGAGTTAGGAGAGGAGGAGGAGGAGGAGGAGGAGGAGGTGAGGAGAGAGGAGGAGGAAGAGGAAGAGGAAGAAGAGGAGGAGGAGGAGGAGAGAAGAAGAAGAAGGAGGAGGAGGAGGAGGAGGAGGAGGAAGAGGAATGAGACTCTGAAAATTGGAATGAGACCCAATGAGGAAATCCTGATGACAGTGGAAACACTATATCCCTGAATTTGGTTGCGTCTTCTTTGCCAGTAGAAGCAGCCTTTCCACACCCACCTGAGGAGACTGACCCTGATTTTCCTAAGGAAACTGTAATGGGCTCCTGTGAGGCAATTGCCTTGAAAGACATTGATGATTCATCTCAGGACCCCTCCCTATCAACTCTTTTTGCTTCTAGAGTGAAGTCCCAGCAGGTCCCCAATGGTGAGGTACAACATGTGACCCAAGACAAGGTGCACTACGCTCCAAAAGAACTTCAGTGTATACAGACGTCTAGACATTCAGGGAACACGTGTGTGACCTAGAAATGACAGGCCTGCCTTGTTTTGCTGCAGAGGAAGAGATTCAGAGCATTAGGGAGATTGGAATATTAGAATTAATTTGTCATGAAATGACAAATCACCCACCTTGGAAGGCCCAGATGATTCACCTTTCATCACAATTGTGAAAAATATGTTTGTGAGGGGAGGCTCAGCATCCTTGAAGAGCTCTAAAAAGCTTAGATTGGCTGGACACGGTGGCTCATGCCTGAAAGCGTAGCACTTTGGAAGGCCGAGGTGGACAGATCACGAGATCAGGAGATCAAGACCATCCTGGCTAACACGGTGAAACCCCGTCTCTACTAAAAATACAAAAAATTAGCCAGGCATGGTAGCACGCACCTGTAATCCCAGCTACTCAGGAGGCTGAGGCAGGAGAATCGCTTGAACCTGGGAGGCAGAGGTTGCAGTGAGATGAGATCACGCCACCACACTCCAGCCTGGGTGACAGAGTGAGACTGTGTCTCAAAAAAAAAAAAAAAAAAAAAAAAAAAGGCTTAGATTGCCATTCTCTCTGTAGATCAACAATTTCAGTGGGATCTGCTGTTACTGAAAACGATGGGGAAAATTGGATCCCTGGGTGTCAGGGGCCAAGGAATGGCACGTAATCACCAAAAGCAAAGTGGATGGGTGTGGCTACCATATGGACAGCAGAATCCAAGCAGCAATCAGAATATTCTGACCCACAGGCATGTAGAATGCTGGCTAGTTGGTCACGCTATCCTTGGAAGTGAAATAAATGGGAAGTCTACTAAATTCTTTCTTGATCTGTATACGAGAAGAGTTCCAGACAAGTGAAAAAAAGTCCAACTTGAGTCATAAAAACAGTCACAGTTCCTCAGTCAAAGCCCAGGCTTGAGCTACTTTATGGACTCCGAACTCTTCAAAGGAAGGAGAGGCCAGATCTCCTTGAAGAAAGAGCCTAGTACACTGCTAAACATTTATACTGTTTTTCTTTCTCCGAAAGGGACCTACACCTTTTTACCAGGGTGGCCATGCATTGGGAAAAGGAAATAATAATCAGACTGTTTTGGATAACTGGACACTGGCTCTAAATTGAAACTAATTTCAAGAGACTTAAAATGCCACTTTGCTCCACCAGTCAGAGTAGGAGCTTATGGAAGTTAAGTGATCCATGGAATTTTAGCTCAGTTCTATCTCACAGTATGTCTCTGCACCCATTCTGTGATTACTTACTCAGTTCCAGAAGGCATAATTTTAACAGGCATACTCGGCAACTGGCAGAATTCTCTTATCAGTTCCCTGACCTGTGGAGTGATGACCAAATAGAAGCCTTTAGAACTGCTTCCACCTGGGAAAATAATGAACCAAAAGCAACACCATATTACTGGAGAGACTGCAGATATTGGTGCCATTATCAAGGACTTGAAAGATACAGAGATGATAGTTCTCACCACATCCCTATTCAACTCACCTATTTAACTTGTTCAGAAAATAGTTGAATCTTGAAGAATGAAATTGGGTGTCTATGGATTGATTTATGTTTCCCCAGAATCCATATATTGAAGTCGTAACTTCCAGTATGGCTATATTTGGAGATAGGGCCCTTAGGAAGGTGATAAAGTCATGAGTGTCGGGCCCTCATTTCATAGGGCTTGTGCCCTTGTAAGAAGAGAGATAGATGCCAGAGATTTCCTTTTAGCCATGTGAAGACACTGTGAGAAGGTAGCCATCTGTAGGCAGAAAAGGAGCTCTCATCAGAAACCAAATCGACCAGCACCTTGACCTTGGTGGGCTTCCCAGCCTCCAGAACTACTAGAAATAAATTTCTATTATTTAAGCCACCTAATTTATAGTAGTTTGTTATGACAGCTGGAGCAGACTAACACACTGAATTATTATAAGCCTAGCCAGGGGATGACTCCATTTACAGGTGTTGTACTAGATGTGGTATTTGCTTGAGCAAATTAGCACATACTCTATTACACAGCTATTGATCTGGATTTGTTTTTCTTCTTACCTATTAGTAATGACTACCATAATCAGTTTGTTTTCAGCTGGCAAGGGCAGCAATACAACTTCACTGTCTTACCTGCCACCATGGCCACTTTGTTCATGAGCTCATTGGGAAATGACAGGAGAGGCTGGGGAAAGATTCTCACTGGTATCCACAGAATAGGTTATCCTGTCCACTTATTTATTAAAGTCTCTGCTAAGGTTATTGTTTAGTAAACATTCATATGCAACACAAATATCTTATATTTTTTGCTCATTTACAGAGATCTCTGTACATACCTCTTTCCCTATTCTCCCTGAGTGGCTATTGTTCTCCTCATCCTGTCCTCTGCAGGTGGTGGCTTTAGAACTTCAGGAGCCAGTGGGACACTGTGGCTTGAATTGGGGTCAATAAGGGCAGGAGTGGGAAGGGACTTCCAACTCTGTCTGTCCTATGTCAATTGGCCTGAAGCAGCACTGCTTGTGACCAAGTCTGAAATGTCTTTTGTAAACACGGCTCCTTTGCTTCTGGTCCCCTTTAAGGCCCTGACTGGTCTCTCCATGCTCCTCTCCCTCTATGAGCGCCATCTGCTCCTCCTGACCTAGCTTCACCTGACATCCTTCCTCCTTCACACATGTATGCACATACACACACATCACATGCAAATACACACACTTCCACACATGGACAGGTGCGCACGCACACATGCACACATTGATAATTCGTCTCAGGACCCCTCCCTATCACCTCTTCTTGCTTCTAGAGTGAAGTCCAGGCAGGGGACTCCCAGTTTTCTCACTAACTGTTTCTGAAATCAGTTTAGTTCAAGGCATATTTTTTGTGTAAAAATTGCACTTGTATTAACCTTCCATTAAATCTTGTCTCTTTCTTCCTCTTCCATCTCCATTAAATTCTCTGCATTTTTTTCCAGAACACGTTCCCTATACCACATTTCTGAAATTTTCACTCTACTTCTGTAAAACAGAGGCTTTCTACAGAACAATGCCTGTGCTTCTTAAGTATTACATTTGGGACTCAGCAGAAAGTGTTTCCAAATTATTTTCTAAGGTTTACCATTCATGCTTCCCATGACACCCCATGTTCTTGCCGCACTGAACAACTCACCTTTGCACAGATACAACTTACTCTTGTATATCTTCATCCTTTTTTTTCTGAGAAGCTGTAAGTAGAATTTACTATCCATAGCTCCATATCCAGAATACTGTAAGTCTTCAATAAAGAGTAGCTTCTCTTGATATTTTATAAGTGTTGCCACTACTACTGCTACTACTCTTAGTATCACTACTAACTACTCTAATCACTACTTACTATTACTGTTAGCAGCTTTACTTGCTATTTCCTCTATCTGAAGTTCCTCCAAATCTCTCCTCACCATCTGGACATTTTGTAATTCTGTCCTTCTTTTAAGACTCACCTCAAATGTCATCCTTCTATGAAATCTTATCCAATTGTATGTTTTCTTAAACTGGTGCGTGTTAAATAATCTGTCTACAACCTTCACATTGAGCAAGCTTAGCTTGGAGGATGTAATGAAAATTACAGCTTTTAAAATTTAAACATTTTAAAGTAAAATTGTCCTTAAAATTTTACTCAGTGGGATGGTTTTCCGATTCCTAAATGAAAAGTTGAAAGGCCAACTGACTTTACAGCTCTTTCCAAGTCATGGAAAGTGATTTGTTACTTGAAATCACAAACCTGGGCCCATTGCAGTTGCTCATGCCTATAATCTCAGCTCTTCGGGAGGCCCAAGAGAGAGGATCACTTGAACCCTGGAGTTTCAGACCAGCCGGGACAATAAAGCAAGACCCCATCTCTAAAACAAAAAAATTACAAACTTGGTTTCAGTTCAGTAATGAAATACCCAGTCAGGAAAACAATATCAATGCCAAATTTGATTGGCTGATTGATTGATTTTTTTTTTTTTTGAGACAGAGTCTCACTCTGTGCAGGCTGGAGTGCAGTGGTGCCATCATGGTTCGCTGCAACCTCAACCTCCTAGGTTCAAGCGATCCTCCCACCTCAGTCTACTGAACTGGGACTACAGGCACACACCATCATGCAAGGCTGATTTTTGCATATTTTTTTTAAAGACAGGATTTTGCTGTGTTGTCCAGGGTGGTCTCAAACTCCTGGCCTCAAGGGATCTGTCTGCCTCAGCCTGCCAAATTGCTGGGATTATAGGCACGAGCCACTGCACCGGGCCTCAAATTTGATTGAATGGCATATTTGCCCGTGAACCCGCTCCAGTGGGTTGCCCCACCATACCAGAGAAAGGAAGCCTGGTCCTTCTACTCATTCCCCACCTAATGTCTATCCTTCAGCTTTCTAAATGTATTTTCTGAATGGAGAAAAGAAGCTCAGTCTGACATGTAGGCGCAATTTCCTTCTGATACTAGAGAAACCAGGAAGCAGAATCTAATTTCTGACTTCTCCTCTCTTAGGCATTTTAGTGTCCCCTCTACCTATGATGTGAGTGATGCCTCTCCAGGGTGAATTTCTCAAAATTCAGCCTTGGTTCCAGAATCTTCTCTTAGGCAAGGGATGAATGGCTAAGAGCAGTTCGTCTTTCCAATGTGATCCACATCTGGTCTTAGAAAGCACTCATGCATCATTTGACCCACGCTTGCAGAGGAATTAGAAGCTTATCTTTGCTTAGATGACAAAACTGGTTTCATTTCCTCCAGGTTTCCTGAGGGAAGAGTTGGGTCCTCATTCTATACATCCCCCATATCAGGCATTCACCTGCAGGCTCCTCCCTGGGAAAGGCCAAAGAGGGCAGCATCCTAAACTTTTAGTCCTAGGAAATTCTCTTTCTTCCTTTTGTTTGCCAGAAATCTAGAGGATTTTTCTTATCCACCACAAGTCCCAATCTGATAAAATACTTTTCTGTAACTTTCACGTAATTAAACCCCAAACCTTGAGACTGGTGCAAATTTAAAACGAAAGAAAGAATGTAATAGTATATATACATATACACATATAAATGTATATACACACATATACGTATCTATGTATACACATACATGTATGTATACACATAAATACTATTAAATCTCTCTCTATATATATGTATACAAAGATTTAAAATGTGATGATGCAGATGATGGTTATCAGTGGGGAAAAGACGGCTATTCAATACCTGGAGTTAGGGAATTTTGACAACTGAAAAGAAAATGTAAACCATCATTTAGTATTAGATGCCAAGACAAATTCCATGGGATTAAATATTTTGAGGAAATCAGATTACAAAGAAAGAAGTACTTGTAGCTAAATGTTTATCTTCTCTCAGGATTGAGAAAACATTCTCAATATAAAACAATTAAAGAAATTATAAAGAAAATAGGCACAAATACATGCATATTAAATTAAATATTTTGCTAGAGAAGAAGAAAACAAAATTAAATCAAATAATTTTCTGAAATATTTTAATATATATGAAATATGATAGACTAATACCTTACTATATAAGTGTGTGTTAAATTTTACACATATATAAATTTCTTAAATGAAATATTTTATACAGATATAAACTTAAAAGGATTTCCTGATAAACACCCCATGCATGTATTTTGCACTCATATTAAGAAATAAATCATCATAAATATGATTGAAACCATCCCCTTATATATCCCTTCTACCTAGAGATATTCATTATTCTGTATTTTCTGTTTTTCCTTCCTGTGTAATGTATATACTTTCCTGTGCTTATTTATCCTTAACTTATAATTTATTTATAAGTCAAAAATATAACAATTCCTCTGTACTTAACTACACTTTATTTGTACTTAGCTATATTTAATTTATAACTTATTTCTATATTAATTATAATTTGTATTTTTAGTTTTCTGAAAGTGATCTACTCTGTGACTTTGAGACATTTATCTATGTTGATACAGGTGACTCAATTTCATTTCCATTTTTTCTCACTATTTTATAGCATTCCAGTGTAAGAATATTCATACTTTACTTATACTGAAATTGGGTACTTACCTTGTTTTCACTTTGTACTTCATGAAAAGTGCTACTTTTTCTTACACATACCTTGGAAACTTGGCATCCGAGGCATAGACTTAACAAGAAGAATCAGCATGTCATTCAGTATATCTGCCTTCATCCTGAGTAGGTATTGCCAAATTACTCTTCAAAAGTTGTACTAAAAAGTACACTCCCTTCAGAGTATATGAAAATTTCTGTTATTCAACATCAATGAGAAGAATAAATAGTGTGAATTTTTCATTCTCAACCAAGATGATGGATATGAAATTATATATATACCATCATGGTTTTTTCTTGCTTTTCTCTGATTCCTAGCAAGGCTGAAAAGATTTTTCAAAAACGTATTGGTTATTGGTTATTCAGGTTTTCACTTCTGGAAATCAAGTCTCATGTGTTTTTCTCATTTTTCCTTTGGGCCATTGCTTTCTTCTCACTGATTTGTAGGGTTCTTTATTTAGATACTAATTCATTGTCAATTATATGTGTTGCAAATATCTTTTCATAATCTGTATTTTCATCTTTTGTGATGTTTTCTGGTTAAAGAAAATTTAATATAACCAAACTCGTGGGTATTTTTTTGCTTGTAACGTGTTTGTCTCCGATGTGAACACATGTATATTATTTAGGAAATCTTTTCCATCAAAAGTCCATAAGGTTATTCTATCAAATCATTTTTGAAATTTTAAAATATATTTCTAAAGTTTTGTTTACTACATTAGATCTTTGATTTATGGAATTTATTTTAATTATATGGTGTGGCATAGAGGTATTTATTTACTTCCCAAATGAATGAACAGTTGGTATGGTATAATTTACTGAACTGATTACTCTTAACCCACTTTTCTGTAATCCTGCCTCTGACACATTTCAGGGGTTCATATATGAATGAATGATTTTTAGTTCCTTATAACCTGTCACATTGTTCCTTAATCAATAGCTCACAGTCTTAATGACAATAGTTTTATAATTATGTTTAATGTTTTGTGAGATAAGTTTCCATGCCTTCTTATTCATGGTTATCCTTTCTATTCTTGGTCTCTTGCTATTTCATTCAAGTCCTAGAATCAGCTCATTAAGTTCCATTGAACTCCCTCTTGTGGTTTTTATTAGAATTACATGGAATCCACAGGTTGACTTGCAGAAAATTGACCTGTAAGACAATGTTTCTTTCAATCCATGGATATGACATGGCTTTCTATTTGTTGTGGTCTACTTTAATGCCTTTCAATACAATGTTGTAATTTTTTCAATTTGGTCATCTTTTAGAGATATTGATTCTTAGATGTCTCATATTTTTGTTACTGATATCTATGGTTTTATTTTTAAATAAGTTTCTGATTGTTGGTGTATATGTGTTCTATAACATAACAGCTTCAGTCAGGATATATCTTTTTATGCCTAAATGTAGAACCACAAAATAATTTTAATTATCGCCATATTGATGCCTGTTTCTAAAGGCATTATTGCCTTTAGATGCCTGTTTCGTAATTTAATACCCTAAGTATTAAAAATAAGTACTTAGTAGTAAGCGTTTCCAACTTACCTTATTACAATATGATAGTTAACACTTTTGAGTATTTAGATTTTCACATTGTTACAATAATCTCCACAAAATGAAAGCCTGAAAATTGGAATCATTTGGTCAAAATATATGTACATTCTACATTTTAATTATTTTAACTCACCAGTAAATATTACCTGAATGAATCAATAATCAGTTTGCCTTTCAGAAAGGTATTCCATCCAGAGTAACTTTTCCCTCCCATATCCACCCTTGGTTTGTAAAATTTTTAAATCTTTGCCTATTTAATATGAACGCATAAATTCCACAGAGAAAATCAAATGTAAATTTTATACATGTATTTTTCATCTATAAATTTACCATTTTGCATTGCCTGCTTATCTCTTTTGTCCATTTTTTTCATGAAATTTTTTCTTATTAATTTGTAAAGTATATTTGTATGTCCACAGTGTTGATCTTATTCCTGGGATACGTGGTGTAATTTCCTCTCAATTGGTCACTTCTCTTTCAGGAGTGTTTACATGTTGCTCTTTCCCACGTGAAGTTTTTATTCAGAAGTAAATAAACATCACATTTTCCTTTTGTAACATGGTTTTGGGAGCCACCAAGCATAGGAAATAACGAACTATCCTTTTCTACTTTAAGAGTGTTATTTAATAATGTGTGTTACAAAAAAGGATCTAATGGGTGAAAAAAATAACCCATTAGCATACTACGTGCTGATTCCAAAGTATAAAGTACAATACCACTCAGTACGAAGTTCGGGTGATTCTTTAAAATTGAACATTTCCAAAATGTGTTAATTAATAACCAGTTTACAGATAGGACATAGAAACAATGGTAGAAAAAAAAGTATTGACTAGTCATTCCTACAAAGTTACAAGTGGCGGACACCAATGCTTACTTTTTTTTGTTTTTTTTTTTTTTTTTTTCTTTTTTTTTGAGATGGAGTCTCCCTCTGTCCCCCAGGCTGGAGTGCAGCAGTGCGATCTCCGCTCACTGCAAGCTCCACCTACCGGGTTCATGCCATTCTCCTGCCTCAGCCTCCCAACTAGCTGGAATTACAGGCACCCGCCACAGCGCCTGGCTAATTTTTTGTGTTTTTAGTAGAGACAGGGTTTCACCGTGGTCTCGATCTCCTGACCTTGTGATCTGCCCGCCTCGGCCTCCCAAAGTGCTGGGATTACAGGCGTGAGCCACCGTGCCCCGCCAATGCTTTACTTTTGATTTGCCTCATAGCTACATTCTAGATCTCAGCCGTGTCCACTTCCAAGTCTTGGTAACAGAAGACCTAAAAAGCTAGTCATTTGCTTAATAAAAATTTTATGAAATTTAAGTCATTGACATCATACAATTAAGGCAAGCAGACCAATCTTTATGAGGTTTCAAACATGCTGCCAACTTACCATCCAGATCTAAATCAGACTGATTGACACATTGGGTACCACATCACCAGAGGCATGGATCATGTGATCCCTCAGGCCAAGTGTCCTAAGAATCAGTGAGCTCTGCTTCTGAGTAAGACTTACCTATGAGCCAAGGTATTGATATCCTGACCACTCCCTTATAACGAAGGCTTTTGTAACAACCTGAGCAGGAAAAGAAGAGTCACACTCAGGCAACATAGGTACAGATCTCTGCAGGATGACACATCCTCAGCATGTACATTTGCATGTTCCAGGTTCTTATGCTGATAGCCTAAGTCACGTGGAATAACTGTTCATAAACTCTATAGTGCCATGCAAATGTTGGCTTCATGCCTGATCAAAAAATAAATGTGTGTATATGTGTGTGTATATATATGTACATATATACGTATATGTGTGTATATATATACACTTTTAGAAATAATGATAACTTGTAGTATGCATAACATGTGCAAGGAATAGTTCTATGAGCTTTAAGTATGTTATCTCATTTAATACTCCTAACAAACTCATGAAAGGGAGGTTATTAAAATTCCCATTTTACAGTCAAGGAAACTGAGGCAGTGAGATTAAATAGTTTGTCCTATATTATATAAGCAGTATCAGAGCTAGGATTCGTCCTCAAGATGTCTGGCTCCAAAGCCCCAAAGCTAACTTCCAAGTACTTTCTCCAAGCTCAAGCTGATTCTCAGAGACAGATCTACTTTGAACGTGTGCTCCACACAATGCACACCTAATGCACACACCATACTTAGAAACACACACACACACACACGTGTAAACAATTCCCAGTGACAAAGCGGTGGGACACACATGAAAAAGCTAAGAGTCTTCTGTGATTCTTTGTGCAAACCTGGAAGCCTGGAGCTCATAAATTAACGTTGCTAGAGGAAGAAGGAGAACATTTGGGGGACCACACTTCAAGAGAGAGAACTGAGAGGTAGGCACCTCTAAGAAAATAAGGTGCCAGGTGGTGGTAGGAATTCACTCCCACCCCATTTCTAAGTCATATTCCACACTAGGAACAGCTCCCCTGCGCCCCGTGGAGAAAAGCAGATGAAGAGCTGCCAGTCATTCCCTGTCACAGGACCCATGTGGGTGTCAGGAGACAGATCCTTTCATGCCCGGGCCCTGTCTCACAGCTGGAGGCAGAGCCCAGGCCAAGATAAAAGGGCTCATGGCCAGAGCACCCCATCCACTCACCTCCTGAGGTGCTGAAGGACCCTGTGCTCCCTGTGACCTCGGTAAGTGTCCACTGGGAAAAGGAGCAGGGGCTTCCACAGAGGGATGCCCAGACCACGGCAGGAGGGAAGGCCAAGCAGGGCTTTGCTGGGGAAGGGTAGCTGGATTAGAAGAGGTAGAGAATGTCTAGAAATGCTGATGGAGTTCAAGCTGTGGGGCAGGAGAGATGGGAAGCACCTGGATGGCTTGTATGTCTGTGCTTCATGTTCTAATCCAAATTAGTTCTGTATATTTTTTAGTGTCTCCCATTGCAGATAAGTTAAAACAAACTTTCCTTTCAGAGAGTAGATCTTAGCAACTCAACTGTGTCTCTTCCCCAAAGTCTGTACTGGGATTATAGTGGTTCTCAAATAATAGAGACCAGAGACCAGAGGAAGCATATTTGGAGCTTGATAAACACAGAGATACATGGCCCTTACACTTTCATCAGGAGTCAGGAGTGGTGTCTAGGCATCTGATTGGATGCCCTAATGTTGAATAGCAAGTAACAAGTTGAAATTTGTGGTTGCCAGGGTGGCAGATGGAGGAGTCTCTGGGTTCTAAGAGGGAACTTCTCTAGGCCTGGGTTCACCAGACGGGGAAATCTAGGGTCACGTGTCAGCTTGCTGCAATTAGCTTTAGACCTCATTTCTCCATTTATAATATGATTTGGGATAGCCAACTCATATAATGATCCTTTGCAATTCTGACTATAATATATTGTGTGTTTGTGACAAGTAAATACAGCCATCTGGGAAGCTCCTCCAAAAGGGAATCTTTATTTTTATTTTGTTATTTTATTTCATTTATTTTGAGACAAAGTGTCATTCTACTGCCCAGACTGTAGTGCAGGGGCGAGATCTTGGCTCACGGCAGCATTGGCCTCCTGGGCTCACACGGTCCTCCAGCCTCCGCCTCCTAAGTAGTTGGGACTACAGTTGCATGCCACCATACCCAGCTAATTTTTTTTTCTTAAGAGATAGGGTTTTCTTGTTTATCTTTTAAAAAGCAGAACTGCAGGTTTAAACTGGCTCCCAGATTGCACATTTTCAGAATTCTGAGTGGTGCAGAAGGTCAGACTTCAGTGAGATTCTGTGAATGTCAAATTGCCTTGTCCATTTCAAGGACATTAATTTTGGGCAAGTTTGTTAATACCGTTGTCCTCATTATCTTGCTTGGTTAAAATAAGATAATCTATTTCTATTTTATAAAAACATCCTGATGATCCTATAAGACACTGTGAAAACATCTGACAAAAAATTTTAGAGATAATTTCTCTCTGACTTATTTGAACAGGTTTTAAAAATGTAGCAAAAATAAATGATGGTAAAAAAAAGGCAATAAGGTTGGTCTCTGTGCCTGGCTCTAACTCGCTGTTTGACTCTCTTTCAGTTCCTGAACACCCACCGCAGAGATGTCCTGCCAGCAGAGCCAGCAGCAGTGCCAGCCCCCTCCCAAGTGCACCCCCAAGTGCCCCGCCCCTAAGTGTCCCCAAAGTGTCCCCTAAGTGCCCTCCAGTCTCTTCCTGCTGCAGTGTCAGCTCCGGAGGCTGCTGTGGCTCCAGCTCTGGGGCTGCTGTGGCTCCAGCTCTGGGGCTGCTGCAGCTCTGGGGGTGGTGGCTGCTGCCTGAGCCACCACAGGCGCCGCAGGTCCCACTGCCGCAGACCCCAGCACTCTGACTGCTGCAGCCAGCCCTCAGGGGGCTCCAGTTGCTGTGGAGGGGGCAGTGGCCAGCACTCTGGAGGCTGCTGCTGAAGTGGATTCTGCACCTAGAAGAGTAGAGTTGGGTGAAATGAGTGGTCAAACATTTCCTCCTCACCCTTCTCCTCCTGGGCCTGTAAGAGTGGCTGAGATGCCCCCGTGAAGGCTCTGAGCTCTGGCCTAGAGGATCCCTCTGCCTTGGGATCCAGAAACTTGATTCTTCGCCCACAAACCTATCTGCTGCCCCTGACACCAACTGTGTTGTCTACTCTGGGATCCCAAACCACAAATTCACTCTCCAGCTCATTTCCTGCAGCTTCAAGTGAAACAATAAAGCAAAAAATCTTCTTGCCACTTATTCTGGACTGTTCCTTGCCTGTTTGTGTCTCCAATATTTTTTTCACTGCTAATTTCCTGCTGCCTGGAAGCTTTGGAAACCAAAGATGTGCTAGTCACATGGCTAAAGGTAGGGAGGAGGGAAGAGAAAAACATCTCTGGCTCCTACTCTGACACCTTATGTCAGAGAAATCACTACATGGCTCTGCCTGTGCCCACCCTCCTGGTGTTTCAGGAACACAAAGCCTTGTGCTTTGGACTTTCTTCAGGGTGCTACTCAGTCTCCAGGGTGTGGCAGGGAGACAGATGTGCACTCCATCCTTTCATCCATCTACCCCTCCTTGCCTTTACAATACTGCCCACTCACTCCCAAATTTCATTCTCTTTCAGTAAAAAAAAAAATTGGAAAATTATACATAAACTTTCCGCAAATAGACCATGAATCTTAGACTATTCTAACTATAAGTATACATAGAACATGTGGTAAATATGATTTGACAAAACTTAAAAATCCATAGAAAAGGAGTCAGTATGTTAAAAATCAATGTCTTTCTTTTCTCTCCCAGAGTCCCCAGTCCAATCTTTCCAGTCAAACATTTCATCTCTGTATTTTGTAAAGAAGTCCTGATTTTTCATCAATATTTTTTTCAATTACAAATTTTACATGGGATTGAATAATTGTTTTTTCAACTGTTTTTGTGTGTATTATGCCTCAATAATTTTACTATGAACTGGATAAGTGGGCAATACCCTGCACTGATTTTTTTAATATTGAAAACCCCCGGTGTCTGGCAGATCAGACAGCAAGAACATGTAGGAATAATCTGATGTGCACCTCACAAATGCTGTGATTAATACGACCTCTAGATGTCCCTGTGGCTTTCGTCAGTCACCCGAGGGACATCCAGTACACTGATTCTCTGCCGTGTATCTGCTTCTTGACTATTCCGGGAGACTAGATGAGGGATATATTCCCTTTCACTTCAGTAACAAGAAGGAGCTCAAGCACTGCATATATTGGGTGACCCCTCCAAAGAATTCAACTAGCATATTAATGAGTATGGAGCTGATTGGTGGCCAAAGTGACAGACGATACCATTCCCCAGAAAGGAAATAATGTTCCAGTTGCGACCAGACACATGCTAAGGTCCAGGTTTCTCTCTCCCAACTTGGACTGCGTGCTCCCTAAGGACAGGTGCTATGTAGCCATCTCAGACCAGAGTTCCATGAAAGCCAAGACTGTGTTTTCCCATAAGGTCATAAAGATTTCTTGTATATTTTCTTCTATAACTTTTATTGTTTTAGCCCCTCAGTTCTGTTCTTGATCCATTTTGAGTTAAATGTTTGTAATGTTATAAGATAAGGGTCAATTTTATTATTTTGCTTGTGGTTTTCCAGTTGCCCTAGCATTATTTGTTGAAAGACTATTGCTTCCTCAGTGAAACCGTCAAATTTTTGGCACCCTTGTCAAAAAATCTTTAACCATCAATTTATGGTTTATTTTTGACACTCAATTCGCTTCCATTGTTCTTTGTGTGTAGCTTTAGTTGACAGTTTTGTTTTGATTCTTGTTTTTTGTTTTTCTTCTCAGCATTTTGAAAATGCCATTCCAATGCCTCTGGCTTCCATTGATTAAAAATAAGCTGTAAATATTATCGAGATTCTCTTGTAAGTGATGAGTCATTTTTCTTTCACTATTTTCAGGAGTTTCTCTTTGCCATTATTCCCCAATAGTTTTACTCTGATGTCTCTAAATGTGAATCTTTTTGTGTGTCTCATACTTTGAGTTTCTCGATCCTATTAAATGGATTGTTTTTCATCAAATTTAGTACATTTTACATCATTATTTTTGTATTTTTTTCATTTTCTGTTCCTTTTCTCTATCTACTCCTTCTTGTACTCCTATCACACATATGTTGGTGTGTATATATCCCAAAGTTTTCTGAGGCTCTGCCTACTTTTCGTCATTACTTTTTTCTCAGTGTTATTTAGATCGTTTAATCGCTATTGATCTATCTCATTTGCTGATTCTGTCTTCTGACAGTTCAATATATTGTTGAATTTTTCATTTCAATTATTTTACTTTTCAACTGTAGAATTTCAAGTTAATTCTTTAAAACATTTCTACCTGTTTATTGACATTCTTTATTTTATAAACATTACCATACCTTCCTTTACTTATTTAAGTATATTTTCCTATAATTCTTTAAAAGTGGTTACAATGGCTACTTTGGAATTTTCGTTTATTAAGTCCAGCCTTTGGGCCCTCTCCCAGGAAGTTTCTGTTTATTGCTTTTTTTCCTGTGTAAGGGTCATACTTTCCAGTTTATTTGCATGTATCATATGTTTTTTCTTTCAAAGTGGTTATTTTAGATATTAGAAAGTAGCAACTCTGTGTAACGGTCCTCCTCTCCCTTCAAGGTGTGCTGTTGCTTGTTTATTTGTTTGAATATTTAGATAGACTGTATTAGTATAGTCTATTTCTCTCCAAGTGTGATGTCTCTGATGTCACTCCTCAGGGGACTCAACTCCGGGCTTGTTCACAGTTACCTTGAATGACAGTCAGTTTAGTAGAACTCTCTTTGGTTGTCTCTTCGATGATTTCTCTGTTAAGCTCTCTCTGTTGGCATCACACACAACTGTTAGGCTTCACTAATTGCTGACAGATTGCTTTATTATTTTTGATAATGTCGTGGAACATAAATTGCTTCATAATTGAAGGTGATTAAGTCTAGGCCCCTTTGCAAGGGCAGTGTTTGAGGCCAGGTTTGAAATTTGTTCTAAACCCAGGAAGACTCTACTTAGCCCTCACTTTCCTTGGTTTTCTCTGGTAAACAAGCTGCCCAATGGTTCAGCGTATTACTCTTATGACTTAACAGCCTCCTCTTAAATGCTTGCCAACAAAGGCTCTCCTATTTACCAAAGTGCCTTTAGGCTGTCCCCATACTCTTTTCCAAATATAGTCAGTTCCTTTGGTGAGAACTTTAGAGTTCTCTGGGTTTTCTGGCCTTCCTCTTCCCTGGACAAATTCTCTTAGCCACTGCTTTTGAGCTGAGGGCAAATATCTCCTGGAGCTCACTGCTGATTAACGAGCAGAGCACTTTAATGGGGTGGCAACTACTATTCTTCTAGGATTGCTTCTCCCACCATTGATCCTCCACCCTACAAGTGAGCTGGGACAAAGGCCTTTGGTGTCCCAATATTCTTGCCCTGCTGCACCTGAGGTAGAGTGACTGCCTGCACCATGAGTGGGAGATGGCAGAGTAAGAAAGCCCCCAATCTCTTAGAGTCACCCTCCTGAAATTTAGTCTCTGTACCACAGAACTAGGGAAAGAAGTGTAAGAAATGTTGGCAGCGTCCTCTTTTGTAGGGACATGGATGCAGCTGGAAACCATCATTCTTAGCAAACTATCACAAGAACAGAAAACCAAACACCGCATGTTCTCACTCATAGGTGGGAACTGAACAATGACATCACTTGGACTTGGGAAGGGGAACATCACACATCGGGGCCTATCATGGGGAGGGGGGAGGAGGGAGGGATTGCATTGGGAGTTATACCTGATATAAATGACGAATTGATGGGTGCTGACGAGTTGATGGGTGCAGCACACCAACATGGCGCAAGTATACATATGTAACAAACCTGCACGTTATGCACATGTACCCTAGAACTTAAAGTATAATAAAAAAAAAAAAGAAAGAAATGTTGGCAGCCTACCCATCACAGGAAGATACTAGAGGCCTTCAATTTGGAGTTAAAGGGGGATGGAGCCTTATCTCATTGATTGCATCTTCTAAGAGTGGAGTTACCATCATGCCCAGCTGGAAGAGATTAGGGAGGGTGTAAGTAGTGATTCAAGTACCACAGACTCTTGCTATTGTTACTATGATTTAGTAGATTTTCTTGAATAAAAGTGTTTTAATTTGCTGTATACCCTTAGGACAATTTGCAAAGGACAGTTGCAAAATTACTTTTCAAGTCTTAATTGTTTTGCTAGGAGAAGGGTCCAGGGAGCTCTTCATGCCATTGTTCTGAAAGTCCTCCCTAAAGGGATTTTTTATTTAAATTGTCTTAGGTTTTCTATGAGGCTTTTAAAAAATACTCTGAATTGAGATTTTATGTATTTATAGATTTCTTTTATAATTTAGTCTCTAAAAGTTTTTAAATATAGAGTTGTGAACAAGCTAAGCTGTGGACACAGTTTTAACTATTTTCTTCTAAGTCTTAGAAGCTTTCTCTTCTCTTTCTTTGGATGGTGAGAAAGAGAAAAAAGAGACTCATCTCATGAAGAAAACACTACAGTAAGCTCTTCTTTTGCTAATGACAATTTATTCTATTGAAATGGAAACTAAACCACTTATACCCAAAGTTCTACATCGGGGCATCCAATCTTTTGACTTCCTTGGGCCACATTGGAAGAAGAAAAACTGTCTTGGGCCACACATAAAATACATTAATACTAACAATAGATGATGGGCAAAAAAAAAAAAAAA
>NW_016818843.1:437275-464780 GCF_001698545.2 Rhinopithecus bieti
CGCATTAAAGCAAATCATATAGTAAGACATAAATGCTCTGAAAGAATTTTTCAGCCAGGCATTGTCTAGAAATTCATTACAGAGAACACGGAATTTGGACTGGCACTTGGAAGTATTCTCAGAAGAGGAATCAAGAAAGACAAGAAGTAAGACAGAAAGAAAGAGAGAAAGAGAAAGAAAGGAAAGAAAGAAAGAAGAAAGAAAGAAAGAAAAGAAAAGAAAAGAAAGAAAGAAAGAAAAGAAAGAAAGAAAGAAAGAAAGAAAGAAAGAAAGAAAGAAAGAAAGAAAGAAAGAAAGAAAGAGAAAAATAAAGGAAGGAAGGAAGGGAGAAAAGGAAGGAAGGAAGGGAGGAAGGAAGGAAGAAGGAAGGAAGGAAAGAAGAAAGAAAGCAAGAAAGAAGAAGAAAGGAAGAGGGAAGACAGGCAGGCTGAGTAAATAAAAGGAGAAAGACAAAGAGATAGAGAGGGAAAGGGAGAAAGAAAGACAGGGAGAGACCGACAGACATCAGACAGGATAAAAGCCAGTTCACCATACAATAAGTCCATCCATTCAGCAGAGGAGGAGACATAACGAAAGGAAGTTCCAGAAGTTAAGCATGAAGTGATGGGATAGGTTCAAGTATACACAGGGACTTGAATGCTGGCTAAAGGAATTTAGATTTATCCTGAAGACATCAGAGTGTTCTGGAAGAACATTTAACAGGGCAATTATTCATTAAAAACATAAAGCAAAATAAAAGAGATTTTAAAAATATATTTGAGGAGTTACTTCAGGAATAGCCAAATGATTTGGGATATCTGAAAGAAATTGACTGAAGAGAAACCCAGACACTTGGGAAGCCGAGCAACTTCATTTGAGGCTGGGGACCTGAAGATATCTGCTGCTCAGAGAAACAGCCTCATGAATAGAGACCAGGAATGAGATGGGATTATTCTCAGAGATGGGCTCCTGTCTTCAGACCAGGTTGGGACTCCGATAATGGTGGGAGCCACATCACTTGAGAAACTACCATTCTAATTTGGTACATTTAAAAGGACTAGTTCTGTTCTCAGGCTACAACTACAATTAGCCTATTTACCCATCTTTCACTTACAATCTTGTGCTACCTATTAATTTGTCTGTATTCCCTCTAGAGTGAAAGCTTTGAAACATGATATAGACATCTTATTCTTTCTTGTATCCAGTACGTAGTTGGGACTTAATAAACATCAAATCACAGAATTACACTCATAGACACAATCTGAACCAGGAAGAGAAGTGGAGTGGGATTAGAATAAGAACATTACATTTCTGTGGTCCTGATTTAAAACTGGCTGGACTTGTAAGCCTATCTGGAAGACAGTGCAGCTGAGGGGCCTCAAACAGGCTCACTTTATGAGCTAGGCAAATCTAGATGCTGAACACACACCATCCTATATGTGATGAAATTCATTGTACTGAAAAGGAAGGGGCTTAGAAATTTTTGTGGGCAATTTATTATGGGAGGTGGTCTGGGAGAGATATAGAGGAGGCAGGAAGTGTAGTTTGCCTAGGGCAGGGCCCTCAGAAAGAACCCTTAGCCCTAGGTAGAGACAGTAAGAGTTGGGTACTTGCTAGTTAGCCTCAAAGAAATGCATTTGTGCTGTATGAGGTCTCTGAAGCATGTGTTTAAGTGGTGCAGGTCTTGGGTGGGGAAAAGGAGCAACTGGTGCATTGAGACCAAAGTTACTTTGCCTCCCTACTAACGCTTAGTGCAAGGGAAACACTTCTGAGGTGCAATCAGAGTTATTTCTGGTGTCTGAGGGAAGAAAAGAGGAGAAAGAGAAGGAGAGCGAAGAAGGAGAAGGAAGTAAAGGAAGATGGGGTCTTTCCCTGAGGCTGTTTAAATCAGGCACTCTCTCTCCAGGGCTCTGCTCTAACAGGGTGAGCGAGGTTTCATACCATTCTCCCACCTGCTGTTTCACTCACAAAGATCTTCTCTTTCTCCATCCAAACTGCATCTCAAAGTTTTCCCAGATGAAGCAATTGAGACCTGATGATCCTGCCCTGCTGGATTTTGGGATCCAACAGCTGCTCCTTTTCTGGCCTTGTCTATTTTCCACCCTGGTCTTCATACCTTCTCCCACACCCCAACCCTACTCGCCTTTGTCCTATACATGATTTGAAGTACTTTGAGGACTGCCCCTACAATAAGAATGTTCCTTGTAATTGCTCATCTTTTTATTTACCCAACTATTTCCTGAACAGTTACTATGTGTCAGGCATCAGGAATACAGAGGCAGGTGAGGTGCAGTCTTGAGCAGCAGGGAGTTCCATCAGTGCCTTTTAACTTAGCTGTGCACACCAGGAGCAATTCTGTGATGGAAGCATCCAGAGGTGAGGGACTGTATTTAGATGAGAATGTTCCCAGTTTAAGCACTGCCAAAACATGATGATCTCAATTTTCATGAAAGGTGAAGACCTTTTCACTCTGTGGAAGGCTTTTCCATAATGTCCCTTGATAATTCCAAGAAGAGCTCCCCTTTTGCATTTAAGAGACAGCAGGTGTGTGAAGGTTTTACTTTCCACCCTCTGCTCAGCCTATTGTGTAAGGTGAGGTCCATGCACAGAGTTCCCTGTAGTATTTATGAAAGGGTGTTCACAAATGCCTTAGGGGAGAATGATGGAAACAAGAAGTCAAGGTCTGATCCACAAAACAAAATGAGTTGGGCTTTATTTTCTTCCTATTTTTTTTCTCCTGAAACACAAAGTCTTTTCTAATGGTTCATAGACTGTTTCATTCAACAAACGCTAATGAGCATTTTCTTTGTGTCAGGGACAACATCAGGCTCTAGGAATGCAGAAGTGATAAAGGCAAGGTCCCTGTCATCAAATAACAGTTTAATAGATGAAATAGGATATGTATCTTGGTCACAAGACCCAAAGCAATAGTAAAGGTTATAAGATATATCTATAAAGGTCAGAGGATGAAGGACTCAGATGTAGTTGGAGCACTGGGCCAATCTCCACAGAGGTGATGACATGGAATGGGATGCTGACAGTCATGGATGATGGGTGGGGAGTAGACAAGGAGGGTCTTCCTCAGACCCTGGTGGTTGTTGAACCTGATTTTTCCCTCCAGTCCTACATAGAATTCAACAGCAGCTGCAACCCGCCCAAACCCCCAAAGACATCATCCAGACTTAGCCAGTGTACCCACTTCTATGTAGGCCAACCTGAAGGCTCCAGCCTTCTGCTCACTTTACCTACCTGCAGATGCCTTTGAACCACATCCCAGCTACATGTAACTGAGGAATCTAACACTGGAAATTGTGAAATATCCAGATCAATCATCCGCTCCATGGCTGTCCTCCAATGACATGTGGCCTGCAGGCTTCAGCTGGAGGATATATAAAAGAGCCTCTTACTTCCTGGAAACACAAGGCCTCCAGACTCCTGGGATAACTTGTCCACACATCTTCCACTAGGGTAAGGCTACTTCTGGCTGAAGAGATACTTGGATGTAGCTCAAGTGCTGCTAAGGCAGTACTGATCTCTCCTCTTGTCTCTTCCTAGGGAGCTGAAAAGCCAGGTAGGAGATGCTTGGGGTAGAAAGAAGGGAAGGGAAGAGGATCCCTGCAAAAGAAAGACCCCAAATCATCTAACATGGGAGAAAGCCATAGAAGTTAGAGGGCCAGAAAAGCAGAGATGGGACAGTCAGACTTAGGAGTTTGGGGACAGAATAAGACTAGGTAGAGAAAGAGAAAAGATTTGGCTCTCCTTTGCACTTGACCAGGTGGACATTGAGCTGGGAAAAGCAAACTGTCAGCTCAACTAAGTACAATTTGTCTTTTTTTTTTAAAGGAAGCACATATCATCAACATGGTTATTAGTAAGTGAGTCCCCTGGGAAGACTTACTCCGCAAATATTTAGTCCTTTCAAGTCCATTCTTCTCCTCCTGAGATGGAGTTCTGTGGGTTGCAAATGCTGGACTCCATTTTTGACAGCTCCAGGTCATGGAGGACAGAAACAGAAGCCCATGCTGCCTGGGTCCCTGATATAACTATTTCTCTTCCAGATTCCACCTGGTAGCCAAACAATGTCACAGCAGAAGCAGCAATCTTGGAAGCCTCCAAATGTTCCCAAATGCTCCCCTCCCCAAAGATCAAACCCCTGCCTGGCTCCCTGCTCGACTCCTTGTGGTGGTCCCCATTCAGAAGGCTGTCATTCCAGTTCCCAAAGGCCTGAGGTTCAGAAGCCTAGGAGGGCTCGTCGAAAGCCACGCTGCCTAAGTGGGGGCACAACCTACCACTGCAAAGAGGAAGAGTGTGAAGGCTACTGAGCCCAGAAGAGTTGAGGCACAGGTGCAGTTGCTCTTTCCCTACCCCACCTTTGGGTATATATAATTCCCCTTGGAGAGCCAGGCCCTCAACCTCTCATTTGGGCTGAGAAACACTTCCTGGTCCCCAGCTCCAGAGAGGTGAGAACTAGGCTGAGCCACGCTGCTACTGCTCTCGTCCACTTGCCTCTTCAGCACAGCAACAGTAAAGCTGCTTTACTTGGAGCCCTGACTTCTGTGAGTTCTTGAGACCCCTGCTCAGATGTGCTGAGACCCCCGCCTCAACCCAAGTGCATGGTGCTTCTCCTTCTTCCTCTTAAGGCAGCTGATGGTATTTTAAAGAAGCAGATGTTTTTGGGATTTATGCCCCAGTTTCCAGCAGCCTCACAGCCATCAACCCATGTCATTGCATGATTCTAGCACCAAAGACTACAATAAACATATGTTGAGCACCTACTGTGTACTGGCCTCCATGTTTACACATGTAAGTGGGAAATTTGTCCCTGCTCTAGAAGGCTAATTATCCAGTAGGAGATGCAATGGACAGTGGATTAGTAAATATCATTTTAAGCTGATTAACTTACTCATTTTTATCTCTCAATTTGTGTTCAAAAGATCTTAAAGTAGAAATTTAAAAAGTACCTTAAGTCAAAGACAACAGACAGAGGAGACCCATTCTGATGGTGTGGATCAAAGGTGGTTTCCCAGGCCTTGGAAGGAAAGAGAGTATCCCACTTGGGAGTGGGGAGAAGAAGCTCCCTGGGGCAGGAAGCATTTAAACAAGACCTCTAAAGATAGCAGACTTCGGTGCTAGGAGGTGAAGTGAGGAGGAAAGTTCATCCAGGTGGAAGATCCAGCATAAACAAATGCATTACAAGGGCGATACTTGCCAATGGTGTGAATTTCAATGTGACTGTAGCACCAGGTGTGAGATGAGAGATGTGACACAGTTCATAACCCCAAGTCCCCATGATAATTCAAACCAGCTGAGTTTACTGAGCTTTAGGTATCAAACACCAGCTACCAAAAGATCGTACCTCTGGGAAAAATCTGGGCCCAAGCCCCAGGTCTAGTAGTCTGAGATGAGGGGAGCATGACATAAATTACACAGGCTTGAAGGGGACTTGAAGCTCAACTATGAATCATATAAATATAAGTTTATGTAAATATTTTTTGCTGATCTACATTTTTGGCGGGACATTAAAAGCATTTCTTTTTATTAACCAAATGCCCAACCCAATAGATTATATTGATCAGGCTCAGAACAGAATTTCAACCTGTAATATCCAGTATGTAGGATTCTCATTTCCAGAGCTTAGTAATCCTCCTCATTGCTAGGACATGATGTTATTTTTGTGATGACACACATCTGTATGTAGAAATGCATCATGATTATATATAATTATAATTTCATATGCATGATTTTTCTCATTAAACAAATGACACACACTTGTATAAGGATTTGTTAATGGAGATAAGCTTAAGGAAGATGACTAAGACCAACCTAAAAATCCTATCACCTAAAAATAACCATGGCTAATCATTTCATAGATGCATTTGCAAACCTTTAAACATCACAAAATGGGTTAATTACAGAATATTTTATAACCTACACTTTTTTTTTTACTGTTAAGTAAATGGTAAAATTGAACAAGAGTCATTGTCAATACTCTTCCATCCTAGGAAATACTGATCAACACATGCTATTCACAAACACATCATGGTCTGCATAACTGGTTCTCCACTACTGGGCATTTATGTTGTTTTTGCACTTGCTGTCAAGTGTAATTTAAAATAATCATTCCTATTGATAGTTATTCTTAATTTTCTTAGAATAAGTTTTTAGAATTGGAATAAATTCGCAAAACTATGAAGACTTTTTCAGACTCTTCAGCAAGACTGCATTTTGGGAGCAATAAAATTACTTCACTTAAGAAATTAATTATGGTAGATTTGTTTGAGAGCAAAAGTGAGTACTAGGTTAAAGGACTGCTCCAGTTTATAGTAGAAAAAGTCTACTTTTTGAGAAGAGACACTTCCTAAGAAACTTGACAGGTATTCATCTTTTTACCATCATAAAATCTATACTTTAAAGAAAATTTAGATGTCTTCCTCTTTTGAGGAAAAAAGAGTGCTTTATATTGTATGAAGCAATATCTTATGAATATTGATATACCATTGTTTGAAATTTTGTATCTAGCTGACATATTTTAAATAATGGTTTTCAATATATTTGCATGAGAGATTTTGGAAAGAATCTCATTTTCCTTAGGAAAATACAAAATATCAATGCTGAGTTGATTGTGTAAAGCTCAATGTGTAAGAACATCTTTTTTTCTACTTTTAATTTCTGCTCTTTATTGAAGACAGGCATTTACCAAATGACAGTTTTTTTTAAAGTTTTTACAGAAACTATTTTTCTTTGACAAGAATATTCCTTACTATTTTGACCTATTCAACTTTCTCTAGTCAGTACTTCAATTTCTTGTGCTAAGTGTTCAACCTATGTGTTATTCTACAGATACACTGGCTAGTCTGTGTCAAATTGATTTCAAAATTACTGCAATGAAAATAAACTAAGGATTTGATTATTGTTTTTCTTTATAAAGGCTGTATTTGGCATCTTCACAATTCTTAAAATATGCCTGTACATCAGAAATGTCAATGACGTTTTTATATGGCTTTAGTATGGCTTCATTTTAATACTATATGTATGTTGTACTTTGTTTTATAGTAATAAGTAATGAAAAATGTAGACTTTATATTTTATACAAAATATCCTGTAAATCTACATATATTTTATGGTTTATACATAAATTATATATGTATTTTTAAGCATTCTCATCACAAAAAAATGGTATGTGAGATAATGCATGTTGATTAGCTTGATTTACTCATTCCACAATGTACACATTATTTCAAAACAATATGTTGTACCTGCTAAATTTATACAGCACAAGTTTTATTTGCCAGTTAAAATAAATAAATAAAGGTATTTTTTAAATGTCCTATACACAAAATTTTGTAAGTTCATAGCGACAACAAAACTGGGTAAGTGGTACAATTCCTTTTATTTAGAATATATCTAACTTTATGCTTTTAACAGATGTTAAAAATCTTATGTATATTTTACATCTTTTAATTCAGAAAACTTTATTTTGACAGAAAACTTTATGTATTTGATATTCAATATATTCTTTTATCTAATTTTTAGAAAATGTTAAATGCTGTATTGTTTGGACTAAACAAAGAACATGCAAGGTGTTTAGAAGTGCTCCCCAGGGACTTTGAAACATCCCCACGTGTCAGTTCCTAATACTACTCTGTCTTCCTTAAGAAGTCTGGACTCCAGTCTTCCAGCAAGCAAGCTCTTGCATGGAAGCTGGACTTGAGCCCAATGATCTCAGTTCAGACCATCCACTGCCTCAATGTGCCCAGCTTTTCTGGGGTCTCCAGTCAGGACAAAAGGGCCCTCTTCAGCCTGGCCCATGGTCAACATAGTCAACCTCTACTGCGGCTAGCATAGCACACTCCCTAAGTATACACCTTTTTAGCAGCCACGAGTTTACAGTGTTTGACAGGTGGTGTTTTGTTATTGGATGCTATACACTTCATGATATAACATAAATAATAAGTCGTTCCTTTTATTTATTCCTGTACAGATGTCACAAATAATATATTAAAATAAAGTTAATCTAAAGTGAAGGAAATACGGTGCTGATTTAGTAGGAAGTCAAGAAATACGGCCAAAACTTCAGGAATGAAGAAATAGAGTTTTAATTATAGTATTTAAACTTATAGAGGTAGCCAATAATGACATGAAAATAAAAAATATGTCTAAATAACAAGGAGGGAGGGAAGGGATGATAAACGTGAGCTTAATTCCCTGTTTTGTATTGAGAAAGTAAATAGACACGGCCTAAGAAATAAACATATAAGCAGATTATTTAGACTGATACTTAATTTTTTCATATTACAACTATTTGGATTACCTGACTTTAAATTTTCATTTAAATGTATTGCTTTTCTATAAATAAATAACTAAAATCACATCCTCTTTTTTTCACATGCATCTGTAAGAGTCCTAGGCCAAACCTTCCCTAACAGAGCAAGTGCAAGTTGAAATCCTGTCAGATGAAACTCACTTCAAATCTTTGACAACTCTGTGGCTTTAGAAAAATTTCTGTACCTCTGAAAGCTTCCTCATCTAAAAATTAGATAAAATTATAGTATCTGCCTTGTGAGACTGTGGAGGGATCATACATGATATCATAGGTAACATGTACTGCATATTTAACTCAATTTAACTCAAAGTTATAAGTTCATCGTAGTTTACATTTGGGGTGCACTCTATTTTTTTAAATAGACTATTTTAGGATAATTTTAGATTTACAGAAAAATTGCAAACGTAGTTAAGAATTCTTATATATCTGCACCTAGTTTCCCTTGTTAATATCTTACATTCATAGTAAATTTCTTTTTTTTTTTTTTTTTTTTTTTTTTTTTTTTTTTTTTTTTTTTTTTTTTTTTTTGAGACGGAGTCTCGCTCTGTCGCCCGGGCTGGAGTGCAGTGGCCGGATCTCAGCTCACTGCAAGCTCCGCCTCCCGGGTTTAAGCTATTCTCCTGCCTCAGCTTCCGGAGTAGCTGGGACTACAGGCGCCCGCCAACTCACCCGGCTAGTTTTTTGTATTTTTTTAGTAGAGACAGGGTTTCACCGTGTTAGCCAGGATGGTCTCGATCTCCTGACCTCGTGATCCTCCCGTCTCAGCCTCCCAAAGTGCTGGGATTACAGGCTTGAGCCACCACGCCCGGCGTAAATTTGTTACAATCAATTTTCTGTGTTCCTGGATCCCATTCAGGAAATCAGGTTATAGTCAGTGGTCACATCTCCTCAGGCTCCCCTTGACTGTGACAGTTTCTCAGACTTTTTTTATGAAGTTGGTGCAAAAGTGATAGCTCAATTAATTTTGTGCCAACCTAGCATTTTGGATGACTTTGACAGTTTGAGCAGTACTTGTCGGGTATTTCGTAGAGTGTCTCTCAATTGAGATTTGTGTAGTAGTGTTTTTCCTACGATTATAATAGGATCATTGACCTTTGGGAGGAAGACCGCAGAGGTAAAGTGCCATTTTCATCACATCGTTTCAAGGTTATACAACAACATGACCTCACTGCAAACACTGACCCTGGTCACCTGCTTGAGACAATGTTCATCAAGTTTCTCTATTGTAAAGTACTCCATTTCTTTCCTTTTCTCTACTTGCGTCTTAGAAAGGTTGTCACTTCACATCACCCATTCCAAGGGCAAGCCACTTCCTTATGGAGCTGGGAGTACATGTTATATACGCTGTATAAATTATTTGTAATTCTTCTCTATGAGAGATTTTCCTGTTTTCCCTCCCTTTTAAAGAACTATACAATCATTTCTTCTTATCAGCATGGACTGATGGATATTGGATACTATTTATGTCATACTTTAGGTTATAATCCAATATGTGTCATTTAGTTGTTGCTCGTATTTTTCCAGCCTTGGGAGCTCTTTCATTTGGCCCTTGTGTCTCTTTCCCAATAACACCACCAGTTCCTTTTCTGAGCATTCCCTGGCTTTCTGGCCCTATAAGATGCTTCAGACTCATCTCATATAGCCTCTGTCCTGAACCTAGATTCACTCACTGCTCTAGTGAGCTTTGATTTCTGTTATTGAAAAACTATATTATAAACCAAGCGTGTTGGTTGTGCTCATTGCTAGTGGAATGTCATTGCTTCTAAGCTTTCTCAGAGAAGCAATGGACAGAGATTAGAAATATATGTGCATATACTAATTAGTGTATATCCATAATTATTTCAATATATGTCTGTCTTTTTCTATATTAAGCTAACCATTTGTTTACACTGATGTCTTTAACTCTAATTTAGTATCACATGGTTTATTCTAGCCTTCCTTGCTTATCTATCATTTCTTACTCCAATACTGAGAAATCAGCCTCTCACCATATTCAATTATATGTCCAATCCCAGTTTGCCTATACGGTATACTCTGTTTTAAAAACAAAATTATAAAATGCTCAGTAGTCAGTGTATCCTATGTAAGCAACATTTTTTTCTTGCCTTTGCAGGTTATATGATTGTTGATTGAAAAGAAAGAATGAGTGAGTCAGGGTTCTTGGAACTGGGTAAGGATGGGACCAAGGTAAAGACAGAACATCCTGAAGGTCAAGGAGCTGAACAGAGGCTCAGCATGGTGGCTTAAGGCTGTAATCTCAGTACTTTGGAAGGCCAAGGCTGGAGGATCGCTTCAGGACAGGAGTTTGACCAGTCTGGGCAATATAATGAGAAACCATCTTGACTAAAATGGTAAAAAAAAAAAAAAAAAAAAAAAAAAAAAAAAAAAAAAAAAAAAGTAGCTTGGCAAGGTGGCATGCAGCTGTAGTCCCAGCTACTCAGAAGACTGAGGCAGGAGGATCCCTTGAGCCCAGGAATTCAAGGCTTCAGTGAGCTATGATTGTACCACTGTACTCCAGCCTGGGCAACAGAGTGAGACCGTCTCTAAGAAGGAGGAGCAGCTAGTGGGGGTTGGAGGCTGAATAGAAGTAGACTTTCACTCCATGGGGACCTCCTTCTATCAAAATCTCCTACTCAGCTTCCTCCTCCTGCCATTCCATCTTAACAGACTCACTTCTGAGAACAAGCTTCCTTTATATAGTTTGGACACAAAGAGTAAGGTTTTGGGTATCTTGTATGGGGTTATGGGCATGAGAGGGCCTCACTCCATATAAGGCACAGGTTGAACCAGTTTGAATTTTCTCTGTGAAGCAGGACAGGAGTGAGCATGGCATCTCTGTTACACAACTATGAATAGGAAATCAAGAAACTGTAGGGAACAGGCTGTGAGTAGATAAAAAAGCACATGATATTCAATCTGCAACCTACATAGTTGCTGTACCTCAGCCTAATGAGTAGTTCTGAACTTCCTGACACACAGAATATAAAGAGAAAAACAGTCTATTATACACTCTTTTTCATTCAAAGGAAGGATAGACCATCATAACAGTGGATTCTAAAAGAAATTGTTTGCAATAGTCAGCAAGACACTTAACACTCTTACAACAAATACACAGATGGTTGACAAACCCCTACTGCTTTGACTCACATTGAAAAACACACAGTACATTGAAACAGAATGCTACTCATGGTATGGCAGAAGGGATACACCAAGAATACAAGGAAGCAAAAATGCAGATGCCTAAAAGCAGAAGGTCTCTCAGGCCAACCATAGCTTGGCTCACAAGATATATAATTTACCCATCTGTGAAATGTGGACAATAAAAAACTTAATGCATCACTCTAGCATAAAATGATGTCCACATAAGATAAAAGAGCCCTAACTAAATCTGCTTCTTACTACTTCTGCCACTACCCTTCCCAGATATCATCTAACATCTAGCCAGGGAAGATTTCAAGACCACCTACACCTTTCACATACACAGACACACACACACACATGCACGCACACACAGAGTCTATAACTCTTCTCTCTCTATCAGGTCTGCCAGTTCTCTCAAGTCCCTTATTTCCCACTGACCCCAATCCTCCTCCCCTGAGCTCCAATATGCCCTCCCTACATGGACCTAGAGGTGCCTCTTTCTCTTTCTGATAGTCCTGGAGTTACATCCTTATCTCTGTCAAAATCTCTCTGCCCTGCTTTGATTGCTGGAGGAGTAGAAATGATTGACACACCCTGAACCTAATGAGAACTCAGACCCTGCCTAGACCAAGGACTAACTCTAATGGCTTCTCTAATGTCCAGTTTGTTCTCACCGCCTACAGGTGAATATTTTAGGAAACTTTCCCTATTATGGCTTTATACAACAAGCCTAATATGTGAAAATGGTTCCCCAAGTATAAGACTCCAATCAACCTTGAATCCTTGCCCAATCCATGTCAGTATCCATTGTTATGGCTGCAGCCCCAATCTATATGTGACTTGTGGTGATTTTTTATGAGGAATGGAGGTGGCCCTGAGAGTGGAGTAAGGAGAGTGTTGTGAAAGCAGCTTTAGTCACCAACATGCTCTCTTGGCATTCATGGGTATTCATAAATCATGGGAGAAATAAAGAGATAGGCCCCCATCATTGAGGGACACTGAACTAAACAAAAGATAAGAAGAAGAGGAAGAGGAAGAGGAAGAAGAAAGAAGAAGAAGAAGAAGAAGAAGAAGAAGAAGAAGAAGAAGAAGAAGAAGAGGAAGAGGAAGAGGAAGAGGAAGAGGAAGAGGAAGAGGAAGAGGAAGAAGAAGAAGAAGAAGAAGAAGAAGAAGAAGAAGAAGAAGAAGAAGAAGAAGAAGAAGAAGAAGAAGAAGAAGAAGAAGAAGAAGAAGAAGAAGAAGAAGAAGAAGAAGAAGAAGAAGAAGAAGAAGAAGAAGAAGAAGAAGAAGAAGAAGAAGAAGAAGAAGAAGAAGAAGAAGAAGAAGAAGAAGAAGAAGAAGAAGAAGAAGAAGAAGAAGAAGAAGAAGAAGAAGAAGAAGAAGAAGAAGAAGAAGAAGAAGAAGAAGAAGAAGAAGAAGAAGAAGAAGAAGAAGAAGAAGAAGAAGAAGAAGAAGAAGAAGAAGAAGAAGAAGAAGAAGAAGAAGAAGAAGAAGAAGAAGAAGAAGAAGAAGAAGAAGAAGAAGAAGAAGAAGAAGAAGAAGAAGAAGAAGAAGAAGAAGAAGAAGAAGAAGAAGAAGAAGAAGAAGAAGAAGAAGAAGAAGAAGAAGAAGAAGAAGAAGAAGAAGAAGAAGAAGAAGAAGAAGAAGAAGAAGAAGAAGAAGAAGAAGAAGAAGAAGAAGAAGAAGAAGAAGAAGAAGAAGAAGAGGAAGAAGAAGAAGAGGAAGAAGAAGAAGAAGAAGAGGAAGAAGAAGAAGAAGGAGGAGGAGGAGGAGGAGGAGGAGGAAGAAGAAGGGCACCCAATCTGTATTTATATAGTGCTTACTATGTACCAACTAATCTTCTAAGCACTGTACTCATATTACTTATTTAATTCTCACAGCAGCTCTATGAAGGAGATGTTATCACCATTTTACAGATTAGCAACTAAGACAGAGATATCAAGTGACAAGCCTAAAGTTTACAACCAGTAAGTGACAAAACCTAGATTTGAAGTTAGGTGATCTGGCTACTGACACTAAACACTGAGCTGCTATGCTGTGCTCCCAGAATTGTTATGCTGTGCTCCTAGAAGTGTAGCGCTGGATGGGCATGCTCTCCTCTTACTATCTTGCATCCTCTCTCCTCCATTCACCCCCAGTCATAAACACTGGGTTGGAACTTAATCAACCCTACTTTTAGTCTTGATTCTGAAACTATTTTAACTTTGTGGATTAAGTAAGGTGACTTCTGCGAATCTCCAACTCTTGTTTGTAAAGTGAAGGCCTATAACCAAACCCAATGAAATATTTTATTTGTAATTAACTAAATCATTCAATGAACCCCTAGTAAGTACCAACTATATGTGAATAACTGCTTTATTTAGGTATGGTAGTCATTACTTCTTTACGATCTGATCTTATGCAATTATTGGAGAAAAATTTCTAACAAAGAAAACAATGTGGAAAGAAATGGACTGCCTTGTGAAGTAATGAGTTCTCCAACTAAAAGCATTTTCATTTAGGCCAGAAAGCTCACCATTAGGCATGTGGGAGAGGAGATACAAGCTTCTGGTGGAAAACCACACTACATTCTTGCTAAGGCCTCTGAAAGGCTAAATAAATCTGTGAGTTTCCTATGCTTCCTGCATCTTTCAATTTCCTAGGAAGATCCCTAGAGGAGCTCAGAGGAAGGTGGTAGGAGACTGGAAATGTTGTCACCAGAATGTTTCATGGGCTGGCGATAGTTCTACGGTTCTACCAGAACAGTGGCTACCAAACTAGGTAGAATCACCTGGGAAATATTTAACCAATGTAAGTCCTTAAGACCCACTCCTTGGAGATTATGATTCAGTAGGTCTTAGTTAGAGACCAGGCGTCTGCTGCTGCTTCTTTTTTTTTTTTTTTTTTTTTTTTTTTTTTTTTTTGACAGAGTCCCGCTCTGTCACCAGGCAGCTGGAGTGCAGTGGCACTATCTCAGCTTACTTCAATCTCCACCTCCTGAGTTCAAGCCATTCTCCTGCCTCAGCCTCCTGAGTAGCTAGGATTACAGGCATGCACCATCACACCCAGCTAATTTTTGTATTTTTAGTAGAGACAGGGTTTTACCATGTTGGCCAGGATGGTTTCAATCTCCCGAACCTGTGATTTGCCTGCCTCGGCCAACCAAAGTGTTGGGATTAAAGGTGTGAGACACCACGCCTGGCTGGGATCCACATTTTAAAAGTACTTCCAAGATGGCTCATGTTCACAACCAGGTTTGAAATTCTTGATCTATAACAGCACTGAGAGTCCAGGACAGCTTCCTTGCTTTGTGCAGTTCTTTGCTGGACTTGCCTTATTGCTCTGAAACCTTAGAGACTGTATGATATGCACTTGCTCTTAACTGTCCAGTATTCAGTTTTTCTAGGTACAATAATAACAAACTCTCAAGATTGTTAAGAGGAGAAAATAAAGCAGTGAAATGCAACACATGGAGGAATGTGGGGGGCTTCCCTTGCATGACCACCATCACTAAAAGAATGAATGGTTTAGAACTACAGGCTCACAGAGTGATGGAACAGGGGGTCTTGGTGTCACAGGTGAAGGTGCGGTCTCCAGAAAGACTGAGCAACTGCCTAATGCTTCTTAATGGGTCCCCCCATGTCCTTAGGAGTTTTGTAGTGACTTTCCTAGGTAAAACCACTACTGAAAACAGGCTTTGAGGTGAAGGGTGGTGATAAGAAGGATTCACCTTCCCTACCTTTCTCTTAAGATGTGTTAATTGCAGGATGAAAGATACAGTCCAGCAGGTTTATCTTCTTTAGGCACAGTGGAGAAAATGGTGGAGAGATCAATGGCATGGGGTTGTGATGAGGCAGAGATATTACCAGGACGGCTGTTTCCAAGAATAGGAGGACGGTAGAACCAAAGATCTGTTCTGCTCACCTTAGTTGGTAGAATCCATCTTTAACATCAGCGAAAAGACATGAAGTTTCACAGGAGTCAGAAAGCTCTGTCATTGTAGGCAGTGGAGTCTCCTTTCTTGGAAGATTCAGAAATATATTCTTGGGATCTTAGAAATACATTCTTATTTATAAATATATTATTGGGTCTGGAGGAAAATGATAGGCAAGATGATCACTCTTCATCCCTTCCTATTTTAGGATAAACAGGCATCACTTGATGGTGACGTGTAAATACAGGCTCCTGATACAATGTTTTAGCTATTGCTCCATTCATCGAAGTCAACCAAGAAGCCAGGGTGGGGCCCAGGACCCAAAGAGGCATCGTTTCATGTGTTACATAGGAGAAGGATTGGCGAAGCTATCAGAGACGATAAATCAAGGAGTCACCCAGGCTCTAATATGGTCTAGAGCAACCACAAGCACAGAGATCTCATAATTACCTTAGTGATCAAGAGGAAAACAGTAACACTCATTTTACAAATGAAAAGCCTGAGGCCCAAAAGAGGCAAGTGGCCTACGGCTGGTCAGAATCAGGACTAGGCCTGTGCTCCAGGGATGACCTGCTGCTTCTTTCCAAGGAAGCTGTCTACAGCTGGAGATATTAGGGAAACGAGGGGTCAGAGCACTGGTACCAGATGATATTGGTGTGCATCCCCCAATCCTAAAGGAATAGAGCTCAACATCTGGAGAATAACTGGGACTGTAATAATAATGCTTATAGTTGTAACTGTAGCTTATGGAATATCAACTAATTGCTGGGCACTGTGTTGGTTTCTTTTCTCACAGTAATTCTTTTAACCACCATATTACACATGATGGGCCTACCTCTCTAGTTCACACTATACTGATAGGATGGAGTGACTCTTTTGAGGCCACCTAATAGAGGTGATGAGAATATGTTATGCTGAATAGTTATTGTCCCTTTCTTCTACCCACTAATTCAGATGGGCACAGAACCACGAGGCAGGTTATTGATATGGGTCATGACTATTCTCTGTGCTCCAAAAGAAACACAAGCAGCTTTGGTCCCTCAGTGGCCCTGGTATGAATCCCATCATCCTTTGAGGACCATAAATCCTCTCCCAGTGCTGTTTGCCAATCAGATCCACATATGCTCCCTGCCCACAGAGATTCTGGCCCATAGGAGGACTGTTCAAAGGGTTGATTGCTCAGGCAGAAGGATAATCCTTGTTTTCCCTTCTCTCATCACTTGGGAATTAGCTTGATAAGAATCTCATGCATGCCAATGCTAGCTTGGCTAGCACCTCACCCTTTTATTAAGGGGCACACCCAAGCCAGATGGGAATCCTTAACATTCTTGAATCCTCAGGCAGGCAGGATGATGAGGAAGTGCATGGGCAGATGAGAGTGGAGTCCAGGAATGCACCAGCTGTGCCCAGGTGACCTAGGCCAAGCAAAGACCTTCCAGTCATCTTCCAACAATTCCCCTTTTCTAGAAGCTGTTAACAAAGTTCCTCACCCAAATCCATCTCTGGTCCTCGTTAAACCATCAAGCTGGTCATTCACCACAGGCTTCAGCTTTGTAGATAACCAAATCAAAACAACTAAGACCACCTTATTCTAGTAATCTTTTAAAACTATAAATCTGATCATACTTCTCCCTTGTTTACATGGTCAGAGATGTCCAGTTGTCTCTGGTCAAACTTTTAAAAGCAGAATCACCCTGTTTTCACGTTAAATCATATGTATACCTCCAATATATAAAGAAGGTAAAGATATAATTACTCTGATTGCAGCTGCGGGTAGGTACAAGTCCCCCACTGTTGTCTGCTCAGGGTCTCCTTCCCAGGCAGCCCAAATAGTCAAGGATTAATGGTATTTTTAAGTGGAGCCCAAATTTCTGGAACCCTCATATTGATGAGACAGGAATTAAAATTTATTCTCAACCTCTTATCCATCAAACATGTTAATTACATTATCACATTACAATAGCTCTATGAGTTTCTTATTGTTAATTCCACTTTATAGATTTTTTAAATGAAGCTCAAAAAATGTTAAATAACATATCCACAGCTCAAATGCCAATGCCCCGATTCTGAGACCCATATTCTCCCAGATTGTATGCCATGTAAAGACATGAAGCTGATGCAATAGTCTATGGTGGAGGCGTGGAGGGAGGGCTAGGGAGTGCACATAGGCAGAGAAGCTCATGTTGTCTGCAGGCTCTCAAAAGAGATGACGGTCGAGCATCCTTGGCAACAGCATTTTAGGAAATATAATTTGGAAGCCATAAATGTATGCTAAAATAACACAATGCATCAAGTAAAGTTTTTAATGTTTTGGGCCTGTCCTTCCTTTCTGTCCAGCAAACATCCCATCTCTGGTTCTTATATACCCAATATTATGGCCACTATCTGTTTCCAGAACAAACCAAGCTCATCCACATTTCTGTGCCTTTGTCAATTCTTCTTCTGTTTACTTAGAATGCCAGTTTCCCCTTCACACCCTGATTAACTCCCACTCATCTTCCAAATGTAATCTCTTCCAAGAGATGCACTCCCAGACAGTACAAGTTCCTGCCTTTGTGCCTCTCCAACTCTCCCTCCATGCCTCCACCATTGCCTACTGCATTGGCTTCCTGTCTTTACACAGCATAGAAACTGGAACAGTATGTGATCCAGAATCAGGGCATTGGCACTTGAGACATGGGTATGTTATACAATGTTTTCTGAGCCTTTTGTTTTTGTTTTTGTTTCTGTTTTTTTTTTGTTTTTTTTTTTGTTTGTTTGTTTGTTTTTTTTGAGACGGAGTCTCACTCTGTTGCCTAAGCTAGAGTGCAGTAGAGCGACCTTGGCTCACTGCATCCTCCGCCTCCCAGGTTCAAGTGATTTTCCTGCCTCAGCCTCCCAAGTAGCTGGGATTACAGGTGGCTGTCACTATGTCCAGCTAATTTTTGTATGTTTAATAGAGACAGAGTTTCGCCATGTTGGCCAGGTTGTCTCGAACTCCTGACCTCAGGTGATCTGCCTGCCTCAGCCTCCCAAAGTGCTGGGACTACAGGCATGAGCCAAGAGCCTCACTTTTTCTGTAAAATGGGATTAACAATAAGACACCCATAGAACTATTATACTATGATAATTCAAATAACATATTTAATGAATGATAGGTTGAGAATAAATGTTAATTCCCTTTCTTTCTCTCATATCATCTCACTTGGACCATTCTCTAAGAAAATATCTTAATTTTCTTTGAATTCACAAAACTCTGCACATATCAGGCACTCAACAAATGAATTAATATCTTTAAAGTAGCATTTAAAAGGTTACTACAAGAAAGGAGTTTCTGTGGAGATAAACAATTCTTCATTATTGAACCGGAAGGTCATTGATGGGTATTAGACCAACACAATAAAATGGTGTTTTCCAACCTTTTTAAATATACTTGTAACACTTTTGGTCAGGAATATCGCAGGGAAAGAGCATAATTTTGCCTGTCTCTACAGATCTGGGCTTCAGCGGCTTAGAAGAAGAGCCAGAAGAGGCACAACCAGGAGATAATCACACATATACACTATACTATGCTTTGGCACATCAAGGCAAGATGATAAGTAAGTCATTTCCTCTGAGAAGTGGGAGAAACTCAACAGACTATATGGAGTTCCTCCCTCATAATGTGACTTACTTTCAACTATCTCATACGCTGGCATAGTCAACATTCCAGCCATCATCTCCACTCTCTTCATTAAGTTCAGTGTCACTTCCAATCCCCGATAAAATATGTTCAGGGACAAGATCAGACCCATGCTGAGTGTAAGCTCTGTGGAGGTCTGAGACTCATAAATAAAAATACCTACTTGAAGATATACCTAAGCTCATCTGGTCCAGCCTCTCCTGAACCCAGAAAGAGCAGCAGAGCAAGGACCAGAGCACTGACTCACAGTGCAAAGCTCCGGCTGCTGACTCCATCCGTGGAGCAGCCTCTCACGCCTGCCCCATAGGCCTGCCACTGACCTGGCCTCCCACGCTACTCTCTCTCAAGGAGTGAAAGGAGGGGAGACCTTTGCCTCAACCACAGATCACCCATTAATTCATTAAACAAATATTTTTTAGCACTTATATTATATCGGATTCTGTGTAGGTGCTGGGGATAAAGAGTGAACCTATGAACACTGAGATCGAACACATTCTATCCAGGATGACAGATATTGAAAAACAAATACAAGCAAGTGTTACCAGGAACACAAGGTGCCATGGGAGCATTTCATAGGAGAAACAATACAATTGAGGTTGAAGATGCAAGGATCCAGAGCAAAGGGGTAGCGATAGGTGTTGGAAAAGACAAGGCGTCACTCCTCCCCTGTAACACAGGAAGTCATGAAGGATGGCTGCAGATGTAAGTGGGCTTGAAGACTTAGGAGAAGGAAGCAGAAGTACTTTTTTGACAGCAGCTCTTTAATCCATGTAGTAGAGGCAGTACCATCTATCTAGAGGCAGTAGTGAAGGTTTGGAAGGTTCAAGGGAGGAGAAAAGGCATGATATATGTGCGTGGTGAATACAGGGAGGTATATGGGGATCATCAAGCCATGTTTTGGACCAGCCAAGGTGGATGATGATGATTTTATGATGGTGTCATCCTGCCAAAATGCCTATTTTGTTTTATTTTATAGCAACTAGGCACAGCAGGGAGAATTCAGCCAGGGATAAGGCTTTGCCAGTCAAATGCAGTGACAAGCCAAATGGGCAACAAAAGAAAGTTTATTATATTGGCAAAAGAGTAGTTGAAACAAGGAACTAAGAAAAGTGAACTGGGTGGGGAGTGGCGTGAAAAAAGGAGGGAGCTTATGAGCAGGAAAGAGACTAGATCCTAGTGGATGTACCCCAGCAAATCCAAAAGAAGGGGCTGCTGTGAAATGGGGGCCTGAATTCATGATCCTAGAAAGTTAGAAGATATGGTTTCTAGTTCAGACTCTGCACAACTTTGAGGTCTTCTTTGCCCCCTCTGGCCATATGTTCCTGGCCTATGTAGAGTGGAAGTATCCTAAATCCCCTTGCGTCTGGGACTTCCTATGATGCCACATTGTTGATGAATATTTTAGGCACCTTGGTATCTGAATGAAATACAGTGAGCCCTCAGTAGTGGCCCATGTGTGCTTAGATTATTGGCTCCAATCTTATTGACAAAACCTGCAGAAACCCCGATCAGTGCCTGCGTTGATCTAACATCTGTGACTTTAGATGCCCAGTCATGCTTTGGATTCCTCCAGAAACCCTGATTTCAATTCCCAAGCTATGTCATTATACATACCCTTCTAAGTCATGATCTTCTAATCTTTATGGAAACACTGTGAGGGTTTATGAAGGGGAAGGACGCTCTGGGGGATCTGGTAGTGACACAGGGTGACAAAGTGACAGAATGACAGAGCCACTGGAATGTGGGAAGTTGATATCACAATCCCCTGGTTGGGAAACAGTTTTCACATCATCTGTGGCTCATTCCCTCTAGTTGAGTGCAGTGTGTGTATAAAAGGCATCCACTCACAGTGTACCTACCCTCAGTCCCATCGTTTGCCCAAGGTTAAGAGGACAAGGTGAGTGTTTTTACTGATCTGATGGCAGTTTGGGGATGACTAGGACTGCTACACCTCCTTTGGGAAAAGCCATTCGAGGTTAGAGAGAATGGAAATTGATAATTCCAGAAAGTCGAGGCTCATGGCAATCATCAAGGTGGTTCAGAAGCAGAAAACCTAGGAGTGAAGTTAACCAAAGACTGGGGCAGTGAAGACTTGGGAGTGGTAAGAGGAGCTAGTTTGTAGGACAAGAGACAGCCACACAGGGCTGAAGAGTAAGGCTAAAGGCACAGCTCATGATGTAAGAAAGGAAAAAAGGGAGATTATGATGAGAGGGGACATAACCATAGACTCAGGTTAAAATACGGTTTTTAGAATGCATAAATTAGAAGATAGGATGATAAGTAAGTGAAGATTTGGGGGACTACCTAGTACCCTCAGCTACTGCCTTTGAAGTCAGGAGTCTAGAGAATCAAGCCAGGCACAAGAGAAGGTGTCACAAGACTCTAACTTACTCACTGCTGAATCTCTCCTATGTCAGGAAAGCAGGGCTACTCTGCTATTATGAGGTGGCTTCTGGAGTCACATATTCAACTGTAGAATTTCAGGCTCTGTAGAAAAATGTTGATACAAACAAAGTTTACATAAATTAGACTTTTGAAATGTTTGCATTGCTTTTTAGAGTAACTGGACTTTCTCCAAGATGTCCTATCAGAAACACCAGCGGAAGTGGCAGCTCCCTGCCAAGTGCCTCCCCAAATATCCATCCAAGTGGGCCCCTCAGGCTCCTGCTTCATGCCCAACTCCATGCCCCCCTCCAGCTCCCTCCTGCTGTGTTCCCAGTTGCTGTATTTCTGGTTTTGGAGGCCACTGCTCTCTAGTTTCACTCCGGTTTCCACGATTCTACCTGCGTCAGCCCCAGCATTCTGACTGCTGCGAGCACGAGTCTTCTAGATGTTCCACTTGCCATGGCTCTGGAGACTGCAGCTGACCTGTGACCTTTGAGGAACCAAAGAACCACAGCCAAGGACAAGCCCTGAGTTGATATCTTCCCTCACTCTTACCCTCCTCCTTCCTTCTCCTCCTGAACTCAGCTGACTAGCTCCGTAAGTGATGGTTTCCCTCTTTTGCTGAGAACATCAGGCCTCTTGGCCTTGGCTCTGTTACTAGATCAAGGAGACCTGCATGCAAAAGAAAATCTGCTTTTGAAGCCTGATCAGTGTGCTAAAATAAAGTTTATCTTTCCTGGTGCCCTATATGTTTGTCAATACTCCATCCTCAGCTCTGAAAAACTCACATTAATCTGAATTATTTAAGCAGACTCCCACAAGGTGCCAGCCAGGTGGAAATTCCCATCAAAGTAGACTTAGAGTTTGAGCTATTTGAGAAGGCTCTGAAAAGCAGAGATTCAGAAAGGTAGAGCAGAGGGAGTTTCTAAAATGTAAGCGACCCTGTTCCATGGCTGCTGTGGCAGGTGCCACCATCACAGAGTTTTCTTTCTGATTATCGAGGACATTTTGCTGCCCAGAGCCTTCTTATTTGGGAGAATCTGATGGTCAGGAAGGAGATGGTACAACAGTGCTTGTACCTCTCAGATCTCAGTTTCAGAAGCCATGAGAAATACTCCGCTTGAGCATATTCACTCAACTGAGTCCCTCACTCCATGTCTTCACACAGAAGCCAGGATGAGGAGGGAATTTGTACGTGGCCCAATCAGCACAATGCCCAGGAGACTTCTGGCCTTGATGTTGCTATCTACCCTTTTCAGGTTTTTCCCTCATCTATGCAACAAGCCAAATGGCATAGGTGTAGGGCCTGCTCTTAAAGCAATGTCCTTTCTGACCCAACAGCAGGCTTGGGTCACAAGCCACAGCAATGCTTCTGTACATCCTCCAGGGATATGGCTCTTAGCCACAATCTTGAGACACACGATGCCTATCAGGTCAGTGGGAGACAAAGAAATAGGGTTATGGTCAGTAACCCAAAAACTGCACATATCCACAGCTTACAACAACTAAACCATGGCTATGCTGTCAAAACATCTGGTTTCAGGCAGAGGAGCATCATACACTTGAAAGCCACCCACTAAGTATGTCCTAGCAGAAGAGAGACTGTTCCTGGCTGTCTCTTGGCCCAAAATCAATTACTAAAGGTCATGGCTGGCCCAGGGCACCCAGGGCACTGGGGGTTCTGAAGACAAGAATGAAGGCAGACTTCACCACCGTCCTTGACATCCCAATGCTCAGTCCAAGGAGGAGGACTTCCAGATCAGTGTTTTCCAGTCTATGACAAAAGGAACAGTAGGGTTCCAGAGAGGTTCTTCAGGGTTCTTGAGATTTCTATTTGTGTGTATATGTCTGTGTTTATGTGTGTTGACAACTTGGAGAATATTCAGAATGCCCGCTCAAAAATGTTAAATAACAGGTGACAATGATAGCACCTGGGAGATCACCCAGCTCTCCATGTTCATCTGCGCTGTTAGTCTAACTAGTTAACTATTAGTTAATCTAAATAGTAGATTGCAGAGTAAAAATTGCATAACATCTTTGTGTGTATTTTTAACTTTTTAATCATAGTTATTGATTTAAGGAAAATGTTATTTTTATCCATATTATAGCCTTATCTTTAAAATAATATCTTCCATCACACACTCGTTCCTTCCAAGGGAGAACAAGTGAGTTGTCTGAGAGGTGAAATGGCAAGAGTTCTGCCTTCCTTTGTCTCTGCTTTTCTACTGTGTTCACTTTGGTTGCTGGAAGGATGTCTCTCTGTGGGCCAAGTTCTATCCCAATGCAGGCCCCAAGGTTTAGACTTTGAAATAAATATTACAAAGTTCATTTTGGCAGTGGTACAAGTTACATTTGCCAAAGCTATGATTTATAAACTCTCTGTCTTAAACCATTCTCTTTCTCAATTGTTTAAGAGTTTGGAAAGGAAAGATATATGATTAATTAGCCCTCTCAAAAAATCCCAATATTACAAAGAGTGTGATTGTGTACAGAATCCACCCCACTGTTTATACATCTAGTTATGTAAAATTTTATTCACACAAAATTGTATTACAGCTCGTTGCATTAAATACAATACCAGATAAGTCCAGGTATGTCAATGTCTCATGATAAATTATTCTAACAGCTGGTGAATAAGTCTTATGCCATATATAAAAAAAATCATGCTAAAGTAATCTTAGCATCTAGCATAAATTTTCTTACCTGTCTTCATATATTTTATGTTTATAAATGCTTATTTTAGATAAAGGTAAAATAATGACTCCTTATAATTTGTCACTGATAAAACAGAAAACATTTTAAAAGAATAATTACTATTGTACCCAATAGAATGTTCAGGCTTAAACTGAAATACATTATGCATTACTGGTAGTAAGTGTCTTCAACTAGCAATAACTGTATTGATTATAGTATAGAAAATTAATGTCATGTGCCCTTTATTTGACTCTGCCCTGAAATAACACAGTGTAATTATGTATTTTATCACCAGGATGTGCCTTCTACAATATTTAAGAATAGGTTATATTGCTGATATTTTTTATGCAGTAAAATTTCACAAGAAAGTTTTATACCAATTATTTCTTGACAATTAAAAATATCATTTTGCTATAAAGCATAACATACATTGAGTTGATAAACAGCTAAATGTTAATTTTGAAATTATAGTCAAAAATCTGGTAATGAAAACACATTTATATTATATCTAAAGTGGGTTTCACATTGTGCATTAGAGAAAAACATATATAGTCATGTGCTACCTAATGACATTTTGGTCAATTATAGGCCACATATATGAGAGTGATCCCATAAGATGATAATGTAGCTGAAAAGTCCTACCCCTAGTGACATGGTAATATCGTAGTGCAAAGCGTTACTCATGTGTTTGTGGTGATACTGGTGAAAAAAAAAAAAAAGCTATCTGGCTGTCAGTTGCATAAAGGTATAGCACATATAATTATGCATAATACATAATTCTTGATAATGATAATAAATGACTATGTTGCTGTTTTTTATGTATTCACTGGATTTTTATCATTATTTTAGAGTATACTCCCCTACTTACATGAAAAAGCTAACTGTAAGACAGCCTTAGGCAGGTTCTTCAGGAGGTATCCAGAAGAAGGAAAGCATTGTTGTCACAGATGACAGCTCCATGCATGTTATTGTCCCTGAAGACAAGATGTGGAAGTGAAATACAGTGATACTGATGATCCTGACCTGTGTAGGACTAGGCTGATGTGTGTGCTTGGGTCTTAGTAGTTAACAAAGAAATTTAAATTTTTAACTAGGAAGAAAACCTTATAGAATAAGGATATATGAAAGATAATATTTTTGTACAGTTGTACAATATGTGTTTTAACTCCTATTACAAAAGAGTCAAAAGTTTAAAAAATAAAAGTTTATGAAGTTAAAAGTTACAGTAAATGAAGATTAATTTATCATTGAAGAAATCGAATTTTTATAAATTTAGCATCCCCTAACTGTATAGTGTTTTTAAAGTCTACAGTATTGTAATGTCCTTAGCTGTCACATTCACCCACTACTCACTCACTAACTCAAATAGAGCAAACTCTAGTCCTGCAAGCTCCATTCATGGTAAGTGCCCTATACAAGTGTACCATTTGTATCTTTCATACTGTATTTTCCTGTAAATACATTGGTGTATATATAAACTATATATGTACTGTGTATATGTAATACACTATATGTATTAAATACACTATATGTATTCACTGTATATATATAATTATATATACCATATATATACTATATATACTGTAGATATATTTTTACTGTACCTTTTGTATGCTTAGATACAAAAATACTTACCATTGTGTTACTACTGCCTACATTCAGTATTCAGTATAGTAACATGCTGTACAGGCTTATAGCCTATGAACAATAAGCTAGACCATACAGCCTAGCTGTATAGTAGACTAGACCATCTAGGTTTGTGGAACTATGCTCCATGATGTTCACGCAAGAAATTACCTAAAGATACATTTCTCAAAATGTATCCCTGTCCTTAAGTAACACATGACTCTACTACTAGAAAAAAAGCCTGTTAAAAATGACATGGTATTGATACTGTAGAAAGGATGTTAGATGACCAGCTGATTTAGAAGTACAGTTAGGAGCATTTGCTGATAAAGAACTTCAGAAAGACTGCAGCATGACAACAACCTCACTTCATGAATTATTCTAAGGTTAAGATCATGAAATATTTATAATAAAACTGAACAGGAGTATGCCTGTTGAGAATATTTCCATTTTGCTTATTTTGGTACAATATGTGCAAGCAAGTCAATGGAAAGATGATTGACACGTGAGCAATGGAAGAAGACTTTAAATATTGAGATCAGCTTTTTAGCATATTATTGAATGAATCAGCACAATGGGATGTTTATACTGACATTGCAAAATCAATGACAAGAAAATTGTAGAAATTATGTTTTATATAGGCATTATTGCTAATATGTGCTTAAGTGATTGTGTGTTGCATGAAAAATAAATGAATTTAAGAAGCTGCAGATATAGTGCAAAATGATGTCTAACAAAACTATTCATAAAAATTGGCTTATTTCCAGGTTTTCCAGTGTTATTTGTATGAAATGAGAAGACATGGGATAAGTCCTGGTCACTGGAAATAAGGGACAACCTCCTGGCAAAGATATTTCAAATGAGATAAGAAATAACCATTTTTTTGTTGATAAACATCATTATGTTGATAAATATCACATAAACCTATTGTAGTTACAACAGCTGGAAATGTTTGCTGATTTGTTTAACAAACCTAAAAAGCTTGTCATGTGCAGTATTGCAAGGTCAATATATTTAAAGCAGCAGATAAAGTGTAAATAATCAAATGAAAACTGACTCAACACAGAAAATAAATTCAGCTTTTTGAAACACTTAATCACTATTACTTCTTTAAACAATTGTTTATCAAGCGCTTTTTATGTGCTAAGCGTTGATCTGAGAGCAGAGGATATGGCTATAAACAAAAACAGTTCCTACTCTCATGGAGTTTACAGTTTCATTGAGGCAGCAGATAATAACTACACAATGGCTAAATATGTAATGTATTACCTGGTACTAAACAGTATGGAAAAGAAATAAATGAAGTCTGGGGGAACAGACAGTGCGGGTGCAGGCCTGCTATTTTATACAGGGTGGTTAGGGAAGGCTTGTGTGATAAAGTATTCTTTTGTAGGAAGTAAAGAAGCCAATCACGGCCGGGCGCGGTGGCTTACGCATGTAATCCCAGTACTTTGGGAGGCCGAGGAGGGCGGATCACGAACTCAGGAGATCGAGACCATCCTGGCTAACACAGTGAAACCCTGTCTCTACTAAAAATACAAAAAATTAGCCGGGCATGGTGGCGGGCGCCTGCAGCCCCAGCAACTCGGGAGGCTGAGGCAAGAGAATGGCGTGAACCCGGAAGGCGGAGCTTGCAGTGAGCCGAGATCGCGCCACTGCACTCCAGCCTGGGCTATAGAGTGAGACTCCGTCTCAAAAAAAAAAGCAAAAGCAAATCACATGGATATTTGGAGAAGGAGCACTGTTAGGCAGAGAGCAGCAGGAGCACAAAACTCAGTCAGGA
>NW_016818843.1:464822-514336 GCF_001698545.2 Rhinopithecus bieti
TCTCTACTAAAATACAAAAAATTAGCCGGGCATGGTGGCGGGCGCCTGCAGCCCCAGCAACTCGGGAGGCTGAGGCAAGAGAATGGCGTGAACCCGGAAGGCGGAGCTTGCAGTGAGCCGAGATCGCGCCACTGCACTCCAGCCTGGGCTATAGAGTGAGACTCCGTCTCAAAAAAAAAAAAAAAAAGCAAAAGCAAATCACATGGATATTTGGAGAAGGAGCACTGTTAGGCAGAGAGCAGCAGGAGCACAAAACTCAGTCAGGATTTTGCCAACTGCTTCGGAGGCACAGCAAAAAGGTCAGTGTGGCTGGAAGGAGGGAGTGACTGCCTGGATTACAAGGATAACTTGGATTCAATCTATGAGGATCTTATGGGATTTGAATTTTTACTGTGGATGACAAGGGTATGCATTGGAGGGTTTGGAGCAGAGGTATGCCGCTACTTAAGCTATGGGTTTTTCACTTTTATTACTTTTAATTGACACATAATAATTGTACTTACGTATGAGGTGCAGTGTAATAATTTAATACATGTACACAATGTGTAATGATCAAATCAGGGTAATTAGCATATCCATCACCTCAAACATTTATCATTTCCTTGTGTTGGGAACATTCAAAATCCTCTTCTAGTTGTTGAAAATATACAGGAAATTATGAATTATAGTCTCCCTATAGTGCTAGGACACGGGAACTTATTCCTCTTATCAAGGCCTGCTTTGCATCTGTTAACCTACCTTTGGCTACCTCCCCTTCTGCTTTGTTGAGGAAAGACTAGAAGTTAGTGCAGACCAGGGTAACCACATAGGAGGCCACCACAATAGTCAAGGCAAGAGCTAATGGTGGCTGGGACCAGGGAATTTGTGGTGGAAGAAATTTTCAGATTCTAGATACATTTCGAAGACAGGATATATGGGTCTATAAGAAGAAGAGGACTCAAGGATTGCTTTCATCTGGGCAATGGGAAGGATACAGTTGCATTTTAAGAGATGAAGATTTTAGGAGTAATGAGTGTTTTTTTGAGGCAAGAGGGAAGTTTTGTTTTACATGTGAGATACCTATTTCCTATCCAAGTAGGAACTTTGAGAGACAAACTTGGATACTTAAGTCTGGAGAGAGAAGTTTGAGAATTATCAGCATATGTTCGAGACAGGATGATATCACCTAGAAAGGAAATACAGATAGAGAAGAGAGGACATACAATGACTGAGCCCTGGGTCACTCCAATATCTGGAAATCAAAGATATGAGAAGTAACCATCAAAGAAAGTTGGGGGTAGTGATCAGTGAGGAAGGAGGCCATCTGTCTTGCAGTACTCTCTTCACTTGACTGCTCGGCCCCTATTCCCGCATAGATAGATGGCCTCCTTCCTCACTGATCACTACGTGATTATGCCAGTCACGTGCTGCTGGTGGTGTCAATCACATCCATTATATCTGGCAACAAGCAGATCATCAGTGACCTTGACAAGAGCATTTTGGGCAAACTGGTGGGACAAAAGCTTGGCTGACAAGGTTTAAAGCAGGATTGGAGACAAGGAGTACCAATAATTAAAAAAACAAACTTTTGAGGAATGTCATGCTTTAAAAAAATAGATAATTGAGTGTTGACTTGAAGTGGTTGTGAGATCTAGGGAGAGAGAAGAGAGAGAGACAGAGACTGATTTTTTTTTAAGATGAGCATTATATGTATTTTTTAGATGGAAATTATAATGTTTTATGTGCTGATGAAACAGTCCAGTATAGAGAGAAAAAACAATTATGAGGAATGAAGAAGGGAGAATTGCTGGTATGATACACTTGGGTAGATGAGAGGGATGGAATCCAGGTCACCAATGGAGGGCTGTCCCCAGATAGGAGCACGTGCGGGTCACACATGTTAGTAAGAGGGACCACAGTAGAAAGGTAGATGAGTAGACAAGACTACATGGATGTTCTCTTATAATTACTTCTGTTTTCTCAGTAACATAATAAGTATGCTCATCATTGAAAGGGACAAAAGAGACAGAAATGTTGGAAATTCGAGGAGAGAGACAGAAGGGCAAGAGAGACATGGATTATGCAAGTGCATGATCTTAATGATAGTTTGTAGAGCTTATATGGGTAAGAAGAGAAATGAAGACATGAAGCAGATATTGGCCAGAGAAAACATTACGATATCAGTGAATTGTATTTCCCAGCATATTGAAAAACTTCTCAGAGTGGGATACCAGGGAAAGTAAGTTGGAAATACAGAAGGTTAGGTTTGGGAAAGGGATTATTTGAAACTCATTTTACAGAAGGGTTGTGGTTGTTAATAATGACTGGTCTAGGCTGGTATGACATGGGAGTAGATGAACGTTAGGATGAAAGACAAACCAGTTAGAGGTGCACAGTTCAAAGAATTATGAAGTAAATTATTAAAGGAATCATTTTTGTGGATATTAAAATCACCAAAGACCATGACAGAAAGTCTTAGATAGAGCAATAGTGAGCAGAGCATCAGATACTTACCTGGGGATTTGCAATGAAGAGGAGCAGTGGTTGGTGTAACGGATGCCTAGCCCATTCCTCAGCCCAGTGAGTACAAAGGCATGGGTAAGAAGAAAATACTCAGACCGTGAGAGGACTATGCAGAACCCAGTTTTCACTTACGGCAAGAAGGTGGAGGTGGCTTTGTGAGAAGAGTTGGTTGATACAGTGCATTTTTTCGATGTACAGCCTTGAGTCTTGAGAGCCTGTGGAGGGTTTGAGGTGCTGGTGAAGGATGGAAGATGGAGTCCCACTGGGGACTGTGCAGACCTCTGGAGAAGGGAGGAATCCTGGTGATGGCAGGCAATTTGGGAGTCCTGAGCTTCTGCTGGTGACTGAGACCAACAGGCAGAAGGTATGACCAGTTAGTGCTGAGTGTCATCAAGGCAGAATGAGGGAGCAGGCTGTGAGTGCTGAGGAGGATCCAGGAGGGTGAGCAGAGTCCTGTCCACTCCCACCCCCACTCCCGTTCCTCACCACCTCCATTCCTACTGGCTGTGGCTGGATTGCTTTTAAAAGGTTGCAGTCAAGGGCTGAGGAATCTTAAAATGTTAAGAATAACATCAAGGATTGTCTCGCATTATAGATGTGAAAATAATACATTACATAGCCTTATATAATGTCATATGTCTCGTCAAGTCATAGCATATCAAATATTTCTCTATTCAACACTTACATTATCTGTCATAGTTGTTTTTAAAAAATTCTTTTGTCATTAAACACTTTTCAGTCAAGGGATGTGAACAGTTCTTAGACATTTCTGCTGATTGCCTCCAAATCCTTTATAACTATTTTTTTCAAATATTGAGGTTAATCTAATAGAAAAACATGCTGAAATTGTAAAGTAAGCTGTTGAAAACCAAAATAAAGCAAGAAACAAATCCTGACAACTGTCTAATAGCTGGTGCTATGACTGGTGCTCCCTGGGTTGTGGAGTGCACAATCCGGACAGCTCCAAGCAGAGGCCCCAAGGACCATTTGCAAAGTAACTATATTTTACCAGTACTGCCCAACCAGAAAGAAAAAATACAGAAAAACAGTAGATGCAGAGACTAATTAATAATACTGCAACTATCATCTACTTTTCATGAATTGAGTTTTGTATGTTCATCAAAATAACCCAATTTTTCTTAATTAACTAACTGATATAAATTTTAACGTAAAAGATAGCTCTTGTCTGTTTTATGTATAGTGGTCTCAATGTAAGTTTCTACTAGACAGATGGTTGCAGTTGTTAAAGTATGAAGGCTCGCAGAGACTATTAGAGATTCCATGCTTTGTTAATAGGTGTTCAGTGAAAATCATAATTGCAAGTGATAATTATCTTCACAAATGTTGTAAACAATATAAGTATAATTGTGATAAAAATAACACATACTAATTTTATTCTTAGCATATAATCTGCATTTAAGAAAATAATATGCCTAATCAGAGAAGGCCAGAAAGTCACTGACAAATTATCTCACCCGGGAGCACATCACCTTTAACTTGGGCATGAATTCGCATGCAGAGTTTCTGATTCATCCTTGCCTTGATGTATATTGTCTAATGGATGGGAAAAACCGATCAATGCAATTTATCTTATTTTTCAATATCAGCATATACTTGAGATGCCATTCAACATCAGTAAATATGATTAACTTTACTACACAAATGTATTCTGCTTTCATGTGTTACTGAGAAAATAAATTTGTGAGACCTTTGCATTTTTTTCTCATCCATAATACAAAGGGGCCCTTATCTGTATTTCTCAAAGTTAAATGTATTATTTCGTTATTAAATTTAAAATATGACACATATTGTGTTCAATTAATTTTGGGAAATGTGGTTCTAGAGCAATGTTATTCAAGCCTCTATTAGTAAGCAATGTGTGTACTTTCATTTATTAATGAATTATCTACACATATTAATATATAAATTTTAAGTACAATATAACAGAAAACAAAAAATAAAAATTTTAAAAATTGGGACAATCATTATAAATACTACTTTGAGTCATGGTGGACACCTTCTCGTGTCATGTACAGTCTTCTGTGGGGACCAAAGTTGGCTTAAATGAAAACAGACCAACAAGTACCAGAGCTAAACCCTCTGCAGGGCTTGGGGGCCAGCAATGTGGTTTGTATAGTATCAGGTGCTGTTATACACCAGACCACAAGAGGGCAATAGTGGGAAGACCACAGCATCCACGGGGAGATGAGGCCCTCCAATCTACAAACCAGCAGTGTGGCTTGGAACACCTCTCCAAGCCTCATCTTAGACATTTGAAAATGGAAACATCATCAACAAAGTCAAGAGACACTAAGTTGATCTATTTTGAAGGTTAAATAGGATAATATATTTGAATTTTTTCCTAAGTTGTACTGTATAAAATGTTTATTTTCAATAAATTAGAAGACCGTTGGATCTCTTGCCTACTAATCTTACTGCCTACCGATTTCTTGAATTTTGTTTCATGTGTCTATGTTCACATTTCTTGCTACTTTTTGTTCTCTCTGGCATTTTCTTGACCCTTTTTCTTTCCTCCCTTTCTCTCTGTCCTGAGTTGGCCCTATGTAACTGCTCGCCAACTCTGTACCAGCTCTTCAAGGAGCTTAATATGTTCTATCTCATTTAATCCTCACAACGACTGCATAGGAAAGTACTGTGTCCCTCCTCTTTTTATAGACCAAGAATCTGAAGTTAGGAAATGTGTTCAAAGTCTCAGAGCTGGTAAATTAAAGAACTAAACTTTGAGTCTAAGCTATTCCACTGTAGCAGCAAGTCCAATCAGGAGACAAAAACGATGGAGTAAGTTAGACAGAGGGAATTTAATATAAGAATTAGTAACAGTAATTAAAGAAAGACTAAACTATAAGATATAAGAAAAAGGCTCAAGGAGGGTACCCAAAGAAGGACAAAAGTAGAAGGGGTTCATACCTATCGGGAAAGGTGTGCTTCAGCCACCAGTCAGCAGAGAAGTGCTCTGCTTTAGCTAGATGGGGTGGGTCTGGAGTTAAACCCTCCAATAAGGGGCAAGCAATAGGTCACCTTACCAATGCAGGACAAGGCTGACATCGGGAACCATGTGGCTTGGATATGCAGTGGGAGTTCAGGCTTACCTTCAGAGCACATGGGCAGCAAGGAAGCTTGCAAAGGGGACCACAGCTCTGTGTGGCCTGCCCCTCCCCCACCTCCATACAGCTGACCATGGGTAGCTCAGGCCATGGAGGGGCTTTGATTTCAGGCTGAGAAGGCTGTGAAAAGGTCATTCTCAAGCCAAGGCTGCAAGGAGGCAGAGGGCTTTCGTTCTCCGCCTTTGTGGCGGGCGCCACCGGACGGCCACACACTGCCCCCACCTGCCTCTTCCAACTGCAGTGTCCCTCCAGCGCCCCCTACGGAGAAAGTTTAGCATTGTTCTCACTTTAATGGAGAAAGGATTCAAGGGATTACATTGTTTATCCCAGAGCACAAATCCAAGGGTGTATTTGGAGCTGAGAGATAATACATTGGTAAATGGCACGCTGATTATCTCTCTCTCTCACACACACACACACACACACTCACTCTCACATACACAGTACCATGGAGACTTTTGGAATTCATATATAAGATAAATCAACTAAAGAGGAGCCATTGCTCAGGACCTTTGCAAATGGCTCTATTTTCCACCAGGAGGCAGCAAAGCCAAGCCTTCACCCAGACTTGGCAGCAGCGATGTGCAGTCAGAAATTACCTGAAAATTCTTATACTCATCACCTTGCTGGGTATTCTTATACTGATCACCTTGATCAGGCCTGAGGAGAAAAAAGAGAGGACCACAGTTACCTCCAATAACAGTTCTTTCTAATTGAAGTTGGGATCCAAGATGAAGAGTGCAGTTAGGAAAAGGCAGTGATATTTCAACCTCCTGAAAGCGGAAGCATGACAGAGAGGACCTACTCCCAGATCCCAAAGGAGGACAGTTGAAGGCTTAGTTGAAGCCTGCAGTTTTAATTTTGGCTCCAGTTCACCTGGTGGGACACAGGAGATACTGCTGGTCACCTAGCTACTCTGTTTCAGGTTTTTTACAGACCACAAGAAGCTAATGCAAATTCAGAAATTATTTACAGATTGTTCAGAATATTGAGGACCCGAGACAGCTCTGTACTTGTTCTCATCTTGGTGGCGACTGGCCCCAGAGGTAAAGAACTTACTAGATGGGCCCGGGGATGGCTCCAGAATAGATGCACGACTTAGGGACAGCAATCAGAGCAGGCAAGGAGAGCAGCCAGGAGACTTGCCTGAAAGCAAGCACCTTTGTTTTTCCTTAGATAATTCAGTGACAGTTCTGTAAAATAGCAAAGTTTGCTAGTCAGGTCAGTCTTTGTACAATATTGAGAATGTGGCAATTGCCCACATTGAACACAAAGGTGCCTTGGCAGAGACACAATCTCTGATTTTAAATCCTTACCCTGAAGGGTCAGCTCCCGGGAAAACAAGTGTTCCTCAGGCCTAAGGCCCATGGAAAGGGACCGCGACAGATGTGGGAAGCAAGGCAGCACTTCTGGAAGCATCAGAGATGAATCCTATTCACTTCAGTGGGCAAAAGCCAAGCAGACGCAGGGACAGCCAGACCATAAATGGAAGGAGGGTCTGAGTCTGACAAAGAGACAGCGTGCATCCCTTTGTAGAGGTTCACTAAAACCTGACCAAGAGAAAGCTCAACTTCAGAGCCTTTCTGCTTTCATTACCAGAGATAGCTCTAACTCTGCTAGTCTTACCCTTGCTAATTCAGTTCCTAAAACTCTGTGGTGGAGAAGTTGTGCAGAGGGTTGTCATTCTATTTCCTGGTTTAGGTGGTTGTCACGCAGATGTTTTACTTTGTTTAAGTGCATTGGTTGAAATGCATTGGGCTGTATTCTCAATGCATGTATGTTACAGTTCAACAAAATCACATTAAAATAATACACACGAATGAATAAATATAAAAATATCCAAGACAATTCTTAAAAATAAAATTAATGTGTAGGAGCTAGTTCTACTAGATTCGCAATATATTCTAAAGCTATTATAGTTAAACAATTTGTTCTGGACCATGAATATACAGACAGATCAATAGAGCATGATAACAAGTTCAGAGCTGGGAAAAAATATACAGAAGAAGCTAATATATGATAAGCACACCCTCAAATCTGTGAAAAATGATCAATTAATCAATAAATGATGTTGCTACAACTGGGAAGCCATTAATTTTAAAAAACCCTCTCATCTTATACTAGGATGAGTTCTTAAAGGGTTAAAACATTAAAAGTTAACTCTTAAGAAAATCTGGGGGTATCCTTCTACACTTTCAAAATGGGGATCAGTTTTATAATACAACAAACAAGAACTATAAAATAAAAAATTTTTAAATGTGTTTACATAATTAACATTTTCTATATGGTTGAAATATAATAAAGTCAAAGGTCAAAAAACACAGAGGAAGACATTTAGTTTCTCATAGCACAAAAATAATTTCTCCAATATCGTATAAGTGCTACAAATCAGTAATAAAGTCATCAAGAATACAGTTAAGTATTAGGTAAGTTATAACATCAGGCAGTTCCCAGAAAATGAATGTTGTGTTTCACTAAATGTAATAAAATATAGTTCAGCTGAGTTACTAAGAGAAACTCGAAACTACTTTGAGATCCCATTTTTAACCTACCAGATGGGCCAAGAACAATTAATTTAAAAATACATCATTTTGATGAGTTTGTGGGGGAAAATTGCAGTCTTATACCTTGTAGGGAGTGAAATAAATCAGTGAAACTCATATGGAAGAAACTGGAAATACTGATCAAATTACAAAAGTATTTAGGCTCTGAGTCAGCAATTGCACTTAAATAAATATATTCTATCTCCTCCTGAGGATGATGTATAAATAATGTGTTCACTGCAGCATTGTTTGCAAGGGCCAAAATTGGAAACTTCTGTATATACATAGGTTATTATCCAGACTGGGAAACAAAGGGAGAAACTCTTAATGTACTGAAATGGAATGATCTCCAACAGATGCTATTGTGAAAAAAGCAAGGAGCAAAACGATGTGGAGTTACTCTTATTTCGTTAAAAGAAGAAAAAATATACATGTTTGTGTGGGGTTTTTGTGCATAAAATATCCCTGAAAGGATATTTCAGAAATTGATCTCTGTTAACTGAAATATCTGCGTCGCACGTGGGGGATTTCACTGTGTATCCTTTGTAACTTCTGATTTTAGGCCCAAGTAAATGTGTAATAATGATCAGTATTAATAATGTTAAAGGAGAAGGGCCAGGCGCCGTGGTGCATGCCTGTAATCCCAGCAATTTGGAAGGCCGATGTAGGAGGATCTCTTGAGCTCAGGAGTTCAAGACCAGCCTGGGTAACGTGGCAAAACCCCGTCTCTACAAAAGATACAAAAATTAGCCAGGTGTAGTGGCACGCGCCTGTAGTCCTAGTTACTTGGGAGACTGAGGTGGAAGGATCACTTGAGCCCAGGAGGTTGAGGCTGCAGTGAGGCAAGATCACACCACTACACTACAGCCCAGGCAACCCTGTCTCAAAAGAAAAAATAAAAAGTAAAAAAAAAAAAAAAAAAAATCACATTAAAGGAGACCTACAGGAAGCAGAGCCTCAAATGCTGGAATCCAGGAAGACAGCACCATAAAGACTCACTCCGTTACTGGAGCTAATTACATCATTACATCAGCAAATTCCTGCAAACTGGCCTCAACTTTTCTCACCATCAATTAACATAGCCCATGCAGCAAAGAAAGATGGTCATAGTCTTCCCCACTTTTGATAACAGAGGCAGAAAAACATAAGGAGGTAGGAGTGGGGCTGCCACAGGACACATTCTGCTAGTTTGAATGATGCGTTGAAAACAGCCTTAGGAAATGGGTTCCCCAATTTGGACAAGCAAGTTAGAAGTTATTGGCAGACAAACTGATTAGAAAAAAAAGACCAACAATCACCATTCATGCATTCAACTAATATTTTTTGAGTATTTACTATGTGTTAAGAACTGTTCTGACTGAGAGCCTGAGATATATCAGTAAGCAGCATTTGCCTTTTTGGCAATGACATTCTAGTGAGAGAAGACAATACATAAAACTACAATAAATAAAAATTAGCTTATTTTAGTGCTATGAGATATTGGTCTTTATATTATATGTATATTATATTATATTTGAAAAGTACCACCAGAGGAAAACAAAACAGGACTGTGTAAAGGTAGATATCCATGTGAGAATATTAAATAAGCAGTTGAATACGAAAGTCTGAAGTTCGGGAGAGATGTCTGAGCTGTTATTAACAAAGTAGACATCATCATCATTGACATATAGATGGCCTTTATGGTCAGGAGACTGAACGCTCCAACCAAGAAAATAAGTGTTGGTGGAGAAGAAAAGAGAGCTGAAGACTCCAGCAGGAAGTAGTCAGGCAGAAGAACAGGAACACACAGAGTTCCAAGTTAATGTACTAGTTAAATTATTCTTCCATGCATTTATTTACTAAAAGTGGATTTAGTACCTATGATGTTCCATACAGTGTGTTGAAACTAGAACTTAAATGGTGAGCAGAAAGTATACCTATCCTCACCTCCTAGATAGCCTTCATTAGCTTAATTTTAATTAACTAATATGCGTCATGGTTAAAAATTCAAATAGTTTATGTGTATGTGATTCTTCTAGGAAAATGTGTATGTGATTCTTCTAGGAAAATGTGTATGCGATTCTTCTAGGAAAATATTATGTATACTAACACATACTAACATATATGTTTATCTTATATATATAAGATATATATATCTTTATATATACATTATTTTCGTAAGAAAAGGATATACTAACATATTGTTTACTGGATTGTTTTCTTTGATTACATAGTTGGGAGAATTTTTCATAGCATCATCTACAAATGGACTCTATGCTTTTATTAGCTATATACTATCCTATTACATGATTGTAAAATGAAATCTCATTAACGGAATATGAAAATACTGGTTTCTCAACATATTCGTTAACAATTAATGTGATCAAAATTTCATGTTTGTTACCAGACTGTCATGGAAAAGCCAGTGTCTCATTGATCTTCTGGTTTGCATTCCTTTAGTTATGAATAAGCATTTCTTAATAGGTTTGTTGGCCATTTCCACCTCTCTCTCCCTCTCACTCTACCCCTCTCTTCCTCTCTGTACTCTTCCTAGAAATAACTTAATTCTTATAGATTAAGGCTTTGGTCCCAACTACAATGTTAGACACTTGAGGAGATGTGAATGAGAGCAGACATTTTACTGAGAAAAAATTTTGGAAATAACTATAAGCATGAAGACCTGAAGAAGGCAAGTGAAAGAGAAGTACTTGAATAGTATATTATAGAATGAAAAGCACAATTCAATTCATATACTTCCCAGGAGTGCTACCCTTTGGCTGAGGTAGTTCTGTCCTGGACTTCACACTTTAAAGAGTCCTTCTCTGGTTCTCTTCCAACCATGACCCTGGCCATGAGATAATTTGATATTTCCAGTGTATAGGCCCAGAGCTGCTGTCTCCCTCATGCCCACTATCCAGGATCCCAAAAATCTCTGTCAAATGGCCCTGAGATCATCTCTATGTGTCCATCCTCCTGAAGACTCAAACAGCCAACACTGTGCTCACTTCTAAGTCTCAATAACCAAGAGAGGGGCAGTTTGAGAGATCCGTGTGTGAAAAGAACATGGATGGTATGGGCTAGGATACTTATACACATGCACACCCGAGGTCCCTCATGGCACAGGATGAAGCCAGGGAGTAGGGAGAGAACAAGGGGTGAACCACAGGGGTCAGAAGCCTCTGTTTAGGCTCTTGCCTGGTGTCCTAGAAATGTTTATGGCAGGCATGCTTCCCAGGAGAAGAGAATTTCCGAGTCACTGTCCTTAAAAAGGCCATGCTAGAGGAAGAAAGGGAAAGAATAAACATAATGAAATGCTTCTCTCTTCTCACCATGTTAGTCAATTCACTATTGAATTGATTCAGCTTCAGAATCTTTTATGTGCCAATTGCTCAGCCAGACACTGGGAATATCAAAGTGAATAAAATAGGGTCCTCGCCCCTAAGGCATCCCAGTTTCTCCCCTGTTTAAAACCTTTTGGTGCTTCCCATTGTCCTCAGGATAAAGTCCAAACTATTTTCTTTATGGCATAAAGGGGCCTCACCAACACAACCTTACCTACCTAGGTAGGTGAGTCTCCCCCTTCTCCTTACTCCCCACTCTGCTCCAGCCACACTGAGCTTTTCCACCAAATAGCTTATACTTTCACATTTCTGGATCTGAAAATGTCTCCCAGACACGCCCTTCCTATTTCCAATTTCCAAGTCTCAGCTTAAATATCACTCCCTCCAGGAAGCATATCTGACCCCCAAACCTGACCCCCCTGTGCTTATCCTACCATCATTATTATTACACGGTATTATTGGCTATTGACTTGCCTCCATATTGAATTAGTTCTTTGAGAATGGAAACTACATTCCATTGAGCTACACTTCACTTTTTAGGACACAGCCTGGTAGATAGGAGACACTCAATATAGATTTGTGTTTTAGGTCATTGCATGCTTACGGGTTAGCTAGGGAACTTTGTATCTTTCAGGAAAGAAACCGAGAAGAGTCAGACTCTCCAGCAGGCAGAGGGCGCTAGTGAGTGAGCTAGGCATAGAGTCCTGGGGAGAGGATTATGATGTCATAGAGGCTTAGAATCTTGGCATTAGCAGGGAAGGGAACCAATCTGGTTCAGAAGACTTTGGCTTCTGATAGTCATGGACTCACTAGGCTGCTGAGGAACATCAATAATATCTACTGGAATCAGTCATGAGAAGTCAAGCATGGAAATTGTGAATTGAGAAGTGTGTGGCCAGACCAGGTAACACAGAAACTTTGTCTTTTGGGCCCTCTCTGCATGGCTTTTTAATGTGTTCATTCATTACATATTTACTTACTGAGGCCCATGCAATGCCATTCAGTGTGCTGGATGAGAGGATTCCAGGATTCATCCTATATTTCAGGAAAAGGCTCCTGCTTCCATTTAAAAGGAAGACACTGCATCCTGGCTAACATGGTGAAACCCCATCTCTAAAAATCTAAATTTACAAAAAATCTAAAAATACAAAAAATTTAGCCGGGCCTGGTGGCAGGCACCTGTAGTCCCGGATACTCAGGAGGCTGAGGCAGGAGAATGGTGTGAACCCTGGAGGCAGAGCTCATCACAGTGAGTGGAGATCGAGCCACTGCACTCCAGCCTGGGCAACAGAGCGAGACTCCGTCTCAAAAAAAAAAAGAGAAAGTCACTGGAGCCTCTGGGGGGTGGGGATAGTGAGGATGTCTGTGCTCATGGAACTAACGGACCACATAAGTCAGACAATTAGGGAAATAATAACCACTATAAAAATGTAATAAGAAGTACAGGGGATCCAAGAAAGCCCATCAGGGAGACAGAGGCTATGGGTTAAGGAAGTTTTCCTTGAGGAGGGATGAGTAAGCAGAGACTTCAGGTTTGAATGATATTCAGTGAGCATGTGGGGACAGAGACCCAGGAAGGGTGGTTTAAGCTGGGGAAGAGCACGTTCAAAGACCCGGAAAGAGGTGAGAAAATTCAGCAGGTGTCTGCTCTGAGCCAGTCTGGTGCCTGAGAGAACAGTGGGTGGGCATCAGGCTGGGCCGGTGGGCAGACGTCAGACAGAAGGCGCCTTGCCAGGGCCCTCCTGGTGGTTTGGGCTCTGTATTAATCCTCACTGAATAGAGCAATAAGAAAAGCTAGGAAGATGGCCCTGGCCCTGGGCCACAGGTGTTTGATGTGATCAGGCAGATTTCCTGAGGCAGGCTATGCAGAGCTTGGTTGGGAAGGAGGGGAAACGGAGCATGGAGAGAATATTTATATATTTGTTTATTTTAATTTTTATTTATTTACTTATTGAGATGGAATCTCATTCTGTCTCCCAGGCTGGAGTGCAGTGGTGCAGTCTCGACTCACTGCAACCTCCACCTGCCAGATTCAAGCAATTCTCTTACCTCAGCCTCCCAAGTAGCTAGTATTACAGGTGCATGCCACCATGCCCAGCTAATTTTTGTAGTTTTAGTAGAGATGGAGTTTCACCATGTTGGCCAGGCTGGTCTCAAACTCCTGCCCTCAAGAGATTCGCCTGTTTCAGCCTCCCAAAGTGCTGAGACTATAGGTGTGAGCCACTGAGCCTGGCCAAGGCCTCTTGCAGGAGGCAGAGTGGTCAGGAGGCATGTTTATTGTACAGGAGCTAGTGTTCTGAAAGTGGAGGAAATAGATAATATTCACCAGGCAGAAGGAAGACAGTGGAGACAGCACTGGCTCAGAGGGGCAGGACCTGCATCCATGGGGGTGAAGTTGCAGAAGGACTTGATGTTGCCCTCCTTATGCTATAGTCAACAAGACTGGTTTCTAACCTGCTCTCCTTCTCTGATATGGCACAACCTCCACATTCAGGACCTGCTCCCAGGATCTGACTATGGGGGACATGCTTAGAGTGGAGATGTTGGTGGGACTAGTGAGGCAAGCCCCTGGACCTGGGCTCCAGGTGCCCTCTGATGCCTCTGCATCTCTGGTCACTGGAATGAGAATTGTTTCTGTAGAAACAGCTCAGCCTGGACTTATAAGGATGGACCCTAACAAACTGGACTTCCAAGTGGTGATGAGACTCTGCACTTTGGTCAATTCAGGGCACTGACCTTCAGAGTAGAGAAAAGTAAACCGGAGACAAAAGACAGAAATATAGAGACAGGATGAAGACCAGAGAATGAAAGAGAGGCAGAGAGAAAAAATAGTAAAAGGCAAAAATAAACACAGAGAGAAACAACAGAAAATAAAAACAGAAGAGGCTCACTCCTTTCTCATCCCTCTCAAAACCTAGTCTTAGGTCTGATCCCTAAGGGAATAGATTCAAACAACAAGGAGACAGAGACAAATACTGGGCTCCCTGCATACACCCACACACTCAAACTCAACCCTGTACAGCTGCAGGAACACCCAGGTGTATGCTTGTGTGTACATGTGGACACACACACTTCTTGTCAAACAGCTTTGAACACTACAAAGGTGGTAGAGAACATGGCCCTGTACTCTCTCACCTCTTCCCTGTTTTTATGCTGGTCTGTCTGTGTCTTATTTCCATTTTTGGTGTACCTCTCCATTGCTCACCTCTCTCCTTCCCGATCCCTCTCAGGCAAGTCAAGGCATCGCAGGGCCTGCATCTGCCACCTCAGCCTCTTTGCAGCTTCCTCTGACCTGGAAGGAGCAACGGGGTGACTTGTCCCCACGCCCATCCTTTAAGAGTCTTGCTCCAGTGTCTTCCTCTTAAATGGAAGCAGGAGCCTTTTCTGTGAAAGACAGGATGAATCCTGGAATAACTGGCAGGGATAGAGTTGTGACTAAATTAAAGTCAACATCCTAATCCAAGTCACTCTCCCTTTTTTAGGTGGGAACTGCCCTTGACCCAGTTCAGGCTGCAACCGTCTAGCCAGAGACTTAGGATCATGAAGGGTTTAGACCAAGTGGCAGGGCCTTAAGAGGGCCTTAACTCTTCCTTCTCAATTTTCTCTCACCCTAATGCTGTAGTTCAGAATATTCAAACATAGCAGTCCTTATAGGAGGTAGCACTGTGCTACCCTTCTTCCCAGAGAAAGTCTCGGGCTTTCTCTGTAAGAAGGAGGGCCCTGGCATATGCCCAAGCCTTCTCAGGCACATGCCAGGGACCTCCTTCCCACAGAGAAACCTGAGATGAGGCTCCAATGGTTCAGAAAGTGAAAGGAAGAGAGGCCGGCTGGGGCTGCGTCCAACATGTGAGTCTGAAAGTTACTGTTACTAGTGGGTGGAGGTGTCAGCCACACCTGGCTCAATGGGACCCAGTTTTTACACTACGAACTGGATTTAGGTGAATCCCCAGAAAAAAAAGTGTTGAGTCTAAGAGCATGTCACCCATCATTCAGGACAGCCGCAGCCTTGGGTCTTCTATAAGTCACAGGGGTGATTCAGATAGCAAAGTAGGTCATCTGACAGGCATCCTTTAGCAACCACCTGACTGGAGAATCATGCACATCTTCAGGAAAGGATGATATAGATTTTTGTCCTACTGGGGTGGATTAGTCCTTCTCCATACTGCTCTAAAGATACTACCCAAGACTGGATCATTTATAAAGGAAAGAAGTTTAATCGACTCACAGTTCCACATGTCTGAGGAGGCCTCAGGAAACTTACAATCATGGCAGAAGGCAAAGGGGAAGGACCTTCTTCACTTGGTGGTGGGAGACAGAAGTAAGAGCGGGGGAAATGTCAGACACTTATAAAACCATCAGATCTTGTGAGAACTCACTATCATGAGAACAGCATGGGGGAAATTGCCCCAGTGATCCAATCACCTCCCTCCCTCAACATGTGGAGATTACAGGTCCCTCGCTCCACATGTGGGGACTACAATTGAAGATGAGATTTGGGCAGGGACACAGACCCAAACCATATCATGGGGTAACCCCTAGAAATACTTCATTTTTCTATTTTATTTCATTTCATTTCATTTCATTTCATTTCATTTCATTTCATTTTTTGAGATGGAATTTCGCTTTTGTTGCCAAGGTTGGAGTGCAATGGCACGATCTCGGTTCACTGTAACCTCAGCCTCCTGGGTTGAAGCGATTCTCCTGCCTCAGCCTCCCGAGTAGCTGGGATTACAGGCACCTGTAGTTTTTGTATTTTTCATAGAGATGGGGTTTCACCAAGTTGGCCAGGCTGGTCTCAAACTCCTGACCTCAGGTGATCCACCCGCCTTGGCCTCCCAAAGTGCTGGGATTACAGGCATGAGCCACCATGCCCAGTCCTCCCCCAGAAAGACTTTAGTGTGAGGAGAGATTTGTAGCTACTGTCCCCAGGAGTCCCTCTATCTACAGAACACAAAAGAAGAGGACAAGACAAGAGATGTGGCTTTCTAAACATCAGGAGAGGGTTTGGAGCAGGACTTGGGGGAAGCAGCCTGACAGCAGGTACGGATCAGATGGAGGGCAAGTAGGGAGTGTCCAGCAGGAGAGAGACGGCTAGGACAGAGGCTGGTCCCTGCTAGGAGCTATTCATACTGGCTCTGTTAAGACTCATGAGAAAGTCCAAGTAATATCAATTTGATCCAACTAAACAGCCACCATCACAAACCTCAGGTTCTCCTCACCATGTATTTATGATTATGCATGGACACATGCCTACATGTATTCACGTGCGTGCACACAAACACACACACACACACACACACACATTCTCACAGAGATATGGGCAAGTGTGTGCTTAGTGGAAAGCCCACAGCAGTAACTGGTTCAGTTTAAAAAACTAGTTTGGGGCCTGGTGCAGTGGCTCACGCCTGTAATCCCAGCACTTTGGGAGTCTGAGGTAGTCGGATCACCTGAAGTCAGGAGTTCGAGACCAGCCTGGCTAACACGGTCAAATCCCATCTTTACTAAAAATACAAAAATTTGCTGGGCATGATGGCCGGTGCCTGTAATCCCCAGTACTCCAAAGGCTGAGGCAGGAGAATCACTTGAACCCGGGAGGCAGAGGTTGCAGTGAGCCGAGATCTCTCCATTGCCCTCCAGCCTGGGCGACAAGAGTGAAGCTCCATGTCTAGTAATGGTACTTCCCTCCAAAAAAAAGAAAGAAAGAAAGAAAAAATTAGTTTGAGCAAGAGGCTTTTCTCACAATCCCGAGGATGCCAGAGGTCAGAAGGTGGTTGCAACTTCACTTCAGCAGTTGTCAATCCAAATCCCACACCCATCCCCCACACCAGTGACAGGGTTCTGACAGGCCTGGCACCTCACCGACATGGGTTTGTGGCTTTATGAGCTGAGTCCCCAGAAGGGGTACAGGCTCATTTCCCGTGCTTCCACATTTCCCTGAGGAGGCTAGATAACAAACTGCTCACTGCCTACTGTTTCCTGGCCACTCCTAGACCCTCTATTCTGTTCTGGGGCCACAACAGTGGCGTTCATCCTCTCATCATGTGCCATTGGAGGAACACGGCAGAAACCATATAGGGGCTTCCCCAGAGGCTGCATACTGGGGCCGAGGCCCAGGGACCTTCCTGGGAGAACTTGGGTTTCCTGGGTGGAGGAAGGTGGATAGATAGAAGTAAAGCAAGAGCTGTTTGGATTTTCTCTATACCTAGAAGAATCAGGAAATTATAAAACTGCTGAATGGTTGAGTTTGAGGATCCCTATAAGGTCCAGTTCCCCCTTCCTCATCCCCACCACTGCCCCTTAAAGGAAGAGATACAAGCCCAGAGAGATGAAGAGAACTGCCCAAGCCCTGAGGCTTGGGAGTTGCAGAACCAGCCCTAGAACTCAGGTCCTGCCATGCCAAAAGCACTGTACTTTTCATTTCATCTCGCTGTAACCACCACAGTGCTCTGTGCATGGGACAAGATGATGCATTCAGGAAGGGTGTAACAGTTGGGCACTCTAAGTACAAGAGTTCCATTGCACCTGGGTCCCTGGATGCCACATTAGAGACAAGAACAAGCACATGCTCTGGAGTGGGACAGAGCTTGGCTTGAATCCACTTACAAGCAACTGAGGTGGATCTTTGAACTTCAGTGGTCCTCATATGACGTGAAGTGGACTAAAAATGTCTACTTGAGGCAGGTAGCGATCATTCCATTAGCTGATGTTTGTGAAGTGCCCGACACTTGACCCAGGATCTGGCAACTGAGGGTCACACTGTTTGCTCATTAGCTAAGAGACCTTAGGCACAATGCTTACATATTCTGGTCTTTTGATTCTTTATCTGGCAAATGACTACCTAGTAAGGAACAAACATGCTGGCATATGCAAAGGTAGAATTACAGGGCTGGCTGGCCCCTCCGAGGTATCCAGCTCTGCTTTCTCAACCCTGATCTGAGTCATTATCCTGAAGATGGATGTATTTGGGTATTAAGAAAAGAGGAAATGAAAGCAGGCACCCAGATTTCCTTCTGATGAGAATATTCTTTTCTTTTTCTAGTACCTCCAAGTGTCCAGAAAATGTGTGACCAGCCAAAACACAGTCAATGCTGCCCAGCAAAAGACAATCAATGCTGCCCGTCAAAACACAACCAGTGCTGCCAGCCAAAAGGCAATCAATGCTGCCCACCAAAACAGAACCAGTGCTGCCAGCCAAAAGGCAATCAATGCTGCCCGCCAAAACACAATCACTGCTGCCAGCCAAAACCCCCTTGCTGCATTAAGGCCAGGTGCTGTGGTTTGGAGACCAAGCCCGAATGCTCACCGCTTAATATGGAGTCTGAGCCCAACTCACCACAAACTCAGGACAAGGGCTCTCAAACCCAGCAGCAGCCCTATGGCCCACAAAATAAGTCCAGGCCAAGCAAATGGGAGCAGAAGTGAAACAAATAGATTGTCCCTGGGGCCATGCCTTTCACTTTGTAGGGTGGGGTATTACTGAGAGTCAGGCTAGACCTATGTTTAGAGAAGCAGTTTTCACAGTGACTACCATTTCCACCCAACGAGAGGCTTCTATTTCCCATCATAGCTCCCTACCCTAGGGAGGCCTCCATCTGGAAATGGGAGGATGAAGAAGCTGGAATCATCTTTCCTAGTGATCCTGACATTTAGACAGCACAGAAATAAAAGAGCAATAAAAAGAACATTGCCTCCCTTTGTTCCTTTACTTACCTGTGAAACCATCTCACCAGCCTGGCCTAGAGCCCAAGAAAATATTATGGGCATGTCCTGGAGGTCCAAGGAGCAAGAACTATCATCCTGAAGAACAAAGCCTCTGCTGAGCTGGAGCTTAGTTGACTGACTCATCTTGGTTTTAAAATGAAAGTCCTGCATTCCAGGAACCCCTTCAGTCCTTATTTAAAAAAAAAAAAAAAGATTATTGGTCCCCCAAAGTTCAAGAACCCTAATTCCCCTGGGTCCTGGGTACCACATTGTACTCCAGACCAAGCAAAAATATGTAAGTCCCTTGGAGTGATTCTACCCCCCCATCCAGAGATTTTAGATGGAGGTAGAGTACCCGGGACTCAGCAATGCACAGTGACTGGCGGCAAAGAGCAAAATCTTCCAGCATCAGCACTGGCTCTTCGGTCAGAGAGTAGCAATCCCAAAGCAAGTGGTTCAGTGTCTCTGAGGCTCTATTTCCTCGTGTGTAACATGAAGATAATGGTACTTCCCTCAAAGTTTTTTTTATGAGAATTAAAAGGGATAATTTATTTAAAGTACCTGCCATAGGGTCTGACATCGAGTGGCTATTCAGTGTCCATAGTTCTCAAACTCCTCTCAGCCACAAGGCCCTATTTCCCTCTAAAGAAGTCATCATCCTCCAATAATTTGCCCCAAGCATGCCCCCACTAGTCCAGGTAGACAAGTAGCAATAGATAAATCAGCCTCATTAAGCATACTTGTAAACTTCCATTTTTACTGCTTTTTGATGTGTAATTAACATATCACTTTTAAAATTTTTTGAGTGCACTTCTGTACTCTCTCTCTCATGCTTCTCCCTGTCCACCAATCCCCAGAAAACTACTGGTCTACTTTTGTCCCTTCAAATTAGTGTTTTCAAGAATTTTATGTAAGTGGAATCACACAGTAGGTATGCTTTTTCATGCTGACAATTTATTCTTTCAGAGCAGGTCTTCCCTACCCACTAAACACGCATATATGAAGTAGCTCAAAACAGCAGTTTCTATTTTGACACCATCTAAGGTCTATAAAAGTCATCTTCAATTACTTGGAATTTCAAAATAGAGATTCCCTAGTAACAACGCACCGGTAGCACACAAAATATTCCTGCACTTTGTTTAGTTTGTGGGAGAAAAATTTTTAAATTGGAATAATTTCATAGTCCTACAAAGGTTATGTTGGGAGTAGTTTATTTTTCCCTCTAGGAGGGCGGGCAGCCATCTCTCCAAAGGTTTTGTAAATGCTAAGGTTCAGATTTCAAAATAAAAACAGGTTTTCATGAAACATCTAAAATGGGCCGCTCTATTTCTATTCTGGGTCATGGCAACTCTGAATTATTTTGTATTCCCACACTGCAAAGGGCAAAACCCCATTCCTTGCATGTAAACTTTCAGAAGAAGTGGGGCAGCACAATTTAGGAGTTTCTTGAATTAGCTAGAGACCTGCAAGGTCAGATCATTCCAAGAATCTGGCCAGATGGGAGAAATCTTGAGATTCTCAGCACCGGGCTCCTGAAGACTTCCACGTGCCACATCTAGCTGGTCCTGGGGGATTTGTGGTTGCTGCAGTAGTTGGAGGGTTGCTACTCTTCGCAGCCTAGGTGGTGGTTGCCCTGCTCTCCATCCTGGGAGCCTCCTCTGGCTGTCATGCTCCAGGGACTACTGGGGTTCCAAGGTGAGACCTCCACCCTCCCATGGTGACAGCCTCCAATTTGGCATCGCCCCCCAACTCATCGGTGGAAGTCAGTGAGAGTCCTGCTACACTGGGCCTCACCACATACCCAGGCCCAATGCAGCTGGGCAAGTGTCCCGACCTGCAGGACAGTCGAACGGGCCCTGGAAGGGGGAGTGGGAATGGAGGAGACAAGAAAACACAAGAAATGGAGACAAGACAAACAGCCTGATCAAGTCTCGTTTATTGAGTGTAGGGTCATGCCTTATATAGGCTGGCAGGGGAAGAGGTTGGGCCAGGGCGGTGACTGGAGGCTGGGCTTACTCAAATTACAATCGCGCATGCGCCGTGGGTTTGTACTTTTCCTGGGCGCTGGATTGCGCCTGCGCCCTGGGCTGCATATCTTCCTGGGCGGGAAAATGTTTGCGCGCGCGCGGGAAAGGTTGGCGCGCGCGGGAACAGTTTTGGTGCGCAGGGGAGAAACTTAGGCGCGCGCGGGGGGAAAAAGCTTTGGGCGCGGCCGGGAAGGGTTTGTAAATAAAGAACCGGGAATGTGCCCTCTGGTCTCGCTTGCAGGAGATCAAGCAACAGAGGGTCGGCTAATTCCAGCGGCCTCATGGGCTCCCGGACAGGCAAGATCTTGGCAGGCTGGGCCTTTTGGATCTGCACCTGGTGCAAGGGACAGCAGAGATGAGCTGGCTCACCTGCCTTTCTCTTGCTGGGGTCTGGGGAAGCCAGCGGTAATTACCCAACCCTCTGTGAAAGGCGAGACTGTGGGTCTACGGGAATGGTGGGAAGACCCTGCCCAGCCTGGAGACTCCAACCTTCACCCCCGCCCCTTGCCCCACCCCAGTCCCACTCCCTGTCCTCTTCCTGAGTCTCCAGGCAACTCTCTGGGTTGACCGACCCCCACGGAGTGCTCTGGCAGCAAGTCAAGTCCCTCCTCCGCCACTTCCCAGGCCAAACCACTGTGCATTCTTTTATGCCTGGCCCCTTTCACTCAGCTAAATTAGATTGAGATTCAAACAAGTTTTTGCATGTATCCACAGTTCATTCCTTTTCATTGCTGAGTAGCAAATACCCTCATTATTGTGAATATGTCACTTTTGTTTATCAGTCCTTCGATGGGCATTTGGGTTGTTTCCAATTTGAGGCTATTACAAATAAAACTGCTATGACCATTCATGCACAAATCTTTGTATGAGCATACGCTTTCATTTCACTTCAGTAAAGACCTCAGAGGAAAATGACTGTTTTATATAATAGGTATATGTCTTACTTCTTAAGAACCTGCCCAACTGTTTCCCAAAATGGTTCTGCCGTTTTACATTCCCACAAGAAGTGTATGGCAGTTCCAGTTGTTGCAGAGCCCTGCCAATTATTTGTATGCTCACTTTTTCTATTGCTAGAGCTCCAGACATCTTAATAAATATGCAGTGTTGCTTCATTGTGGCTTTAATTTGCATTTTCTTAATGGCTAATGATATGGAGCACCTCTCCTTGAGCTCTTCCGCCTTCGTATATCTTCTTTGGTGAATTATCTGTCCAAATATTTTCTCCATTTTTTTGATATTTGGAGCTATTTGGATTCTTATCACTGGATTTTAAGGGGATGTGTGTATACATATGTATGCGTGTGTATGTATGTGTATATCTATATACGCATATGTATGTGTGTGTATGTACACATGTATGTATGTGTATATATATGTGTGTGTATGTGTGCATATACGTATGTATGTATATTCTTGATACAAGTGTCTTGTCAAATAAATTATTTAACATATTTTCTCTGGACTGTGGCCTATCATTTTATTCTCTTAAAAATTTTTTTTCAAATAGCAGAAGTTCTTAATTTTGATAAAGTCCAGTTAGTTGCTTTTTTATGGGTTTTGTTTATTGTGTCACACCTAAGACATCTTTGCCTGACTCTAGGACACAAGGATTTTCTCCTATATTTTCTTCTAGAAGTTAATTTTTGTTCAGGTATAGCTTGAAAATATTGCTGGTTCAGTTCCAGACTGCCACAATAAAGCGAGTTACACATTTTTAAAATCTCCCTGTGCATATAAAAGTTATGCTTACACTATACTATAGCTTATTAAATGTGCCATAATATTATGTCAAAAAAAGTACATACCTGAGTTAAAAATACTTTATTGCTAAAAAATGATAATCATCGGAGCCTTCAGCAAGTGGTAATCTTTTTGATGGTGGAGGATCTTGCCTTGATGTTGATAGCTGCTGACTAGAGTGACTGGTACAGCTCCTTTTTTTTTTTTTTTTTTTTTTTTTTTTGAGACAGAATCTCGCTCTGTCACCCAGACTAGAGTGCAGTGCTGTGATCTTGGCTCACCACAACCTCTGCCTCCTAGGTTCAAGCAATTCTCAAGGTACAGTTTCTTGAGATAAGACAACAATCAAGCTTGCTGCATCAATTGACTCTTCCTTTCATGGAAAATTTATCTTTAGCATGTGATGCTGTTTGATAGCATTTTACCCACAGTAGAACTTCTTTCAAACTTTGAGTCAATCGTCTATAAACCTGTCGCTCCTCTATCAACTAAGCTTATGGAATATTCTAAATTCTGTGTTGTCATTGCAACAATGTTCACAGCATCTTCACCAGGAGTAGATTCCATCTTGAGAATCAATTTTTTTACTCATCCATAAGACACAACAATACATCTGCTCAAGTTTGATCATGTGATTGCAGCAATTCAGTCACATCTTCAAACTCCACTTATAATTCTAGTGTTCTTGCTATTTGTAACACACCTGTAGTTACTTCCACCACTGAAGTCTTGAATCCATCCAAAGCCATCCATGAGGGTTAGAGTCAACTTCTTCCAAACTTCCGTTAGTGTGGATATTTTTACCTCCTCCCATGAATCACAGATATTCTTAATGGCATCTAGAAAGGTGAATTCTTCCCAGAGAGTTTCAGTTTACTTTGTCCAAGTCCATCAGAGGAATCACTATGTAAAGCATCTATGGCAGCTAGATCCTTACAAAATGTATTTCTTAAATATTAAGACTTGAAGGTTGAAATTACTTCTTGATCTGTAGGCTGTAGATTCGACATTGTGTTAGCAGGCAAGAAAACATCAATCTCCTTTATATCTCTATCAGAGCTCTTGGGTGACTAGGTACATTTGTCAATAAGTAGTAATATTTTGAAAGGAATCTTTTGTTCTGAGCAGTAGGTCTCAACAGTGGGCTTAAAATATTCAGTAAACCATGCTATAAACAGATTTTCTGTCAACCAGACTTTGTTGCTTTATTTATAAAGCACAGGAATAATAGATTTAGTATAATTCTTAAGGGCTTTAGGATTTTGGGAATGATAAATGAGGACTGACCTCAAAGTCATCAGGAGTATTAACCCGTAACCAGAGGGTCAGTCTGTTCTTTGAAGCTTTGAAGCCAGGCATTGACTTCTCCTCCCTAGCTGTGAAGTCCTATATAGTATCTTCTTCCAATAGAAGATTGTTTCATCTACACTGAAAATCAGTTGTTTAGAGTAGCCACCTTCATGGACTATCTTAGCTAGATCTTCCGGATAACTTGCAGATAACTGCAGCTTCTACATCAGCACTTGCTGCTTCCCTTGCATTTTTATGTTATGGAGCAAACTTCTTTCCTAAACATCATGAACTAGCATCTGCCAGTTTCAGCCTTTTCTTCTGCAGCTTCCTCACCTTTTTCAGCCTTCACAGAATTAAAGGCAGAGTTAATTCTATGGATTGCTGTGGATTAGCCTTCAGCTTAAGGGAATTATGTGGCTGCTTAGATTTATCCAGACCATTAAAACTTTCTTCGTATCAGCAATAAGGCTGCTTTGCTTTCTTATCATTCATGTGTTCACTGGAGTAGTAGTTTCAATTTCCCTCAAGAACTTTAATTTTGCATTCACAACTTGATTGTTCAGCATGAGTCCTATCATTTGGTCTATCTCAACTTTTGACATGTCTTCCTTACTAAGCTTAATCATTTTTAGCTTTGAATTTAAAGTAAAAGACATGTGACTCTTGCTTTTACTTGAATACTTAGAGGACACTGTGGGGTTATTCATTGGCCTAATTTTAATAGTGTTACGTCTCAGAGACTACGAAAGCCCAATGAGAGGAAGAGAAATGGAGGAATGGCTGGTTGTTCTACTAGTAAGAACACACAAAATATTTATCAATTAAATTTGTTATCATCTATGGGAACAGTTCATGGTACCCCAAAACAACTGCAATAGTAACACCAAAGATCAACGGTCACAGATCACCATAACAAATATAATAATAATTTTAAATTTTGAAATATTGCAAGCATCACCAATATTTGACAGAGAGACATGAAATGAATACTTGCTGTTGGAAAAATGCTACCAATAGAATTACTGGACACAGGGTTGCCATATAACTTCAAACTGTAAAAAATCACAATATCTGAAAAGTACAATAAAATGGGGTATGCTTCTTTATGGTGGAAGGTATGAACAAAGGTTCATTTTGCTTTTGCTTTTGTTTTTGTTTTTTTGCGGGGGGAGAGGCAGAGGGAAGCATAGGGATATCCCATTGTATTGTCACTATTTACTAAAGACTGTCCTTTCTGTAGCCTTTGCATCTTTGTCAAAAATCATCATGTCATATTTGTTTAACTCTTTTACATTGATCTATTTGTCTGTCTTGACACTAATGTCTTATTTACTGTAGCCTTATGCTAAGTGTTGAAGTCAGGTAATATAGTCCTCTAATTTAGTTGTTTATCAAAGTTGTTTTAGCTATTCTAAGTTCTTTGCACTTTCATATTAATTTTAGACTAAACTTGTCAATTTCTAAAATCAGTGCTGGGATTTTTGACTGGGATTTTTTTTAATCTGTAGATTAAATTTTGGGGGAGGAAATGAACATCTTAACCATATTGTGTATTTTGATTCATGAACATGGATTATCTCTCCATTTATTTATGTCTTCTTTAATTTTTTAAAGTTTTATAGTTTTTGATGAACAATTTGCATGCATTTTGTCATATTTCCCCTAAAATTTGCAAGCATTTTGTAATATGTGTTTGATATACTTTGATTGTATTATAAATGATATTTTTATTTTGGTTGCTGATTATTCAGTTAATAGACAGAAATGCAATTCTTTTTATATATTAAACTTGTATATAGCTTTTCTTTCTTTTTTTCTTTCTTTTTTTCTGAAATGGAGTCTCACTCTGTCACCCAGAATGGAGTGCACTGGCACAATCTGGGCTCACCACAACCTCCACCTCCCAAGCTCAAGCAATTCTCCCACCTCAGCCTCCCAAATAGCTGGGATTACAGGCGCGTGCCACCATGCCAGCTAATTTTTGTATTTTTAGTAGAGACAGGGTGTCACCATGTTGGCCAAGCTGGTCTTGAACTCTTGACCTCAGGTGATCCGCCCGCCTCGGCCTCCCAAAGTGCTGGGATTATAGGCATGAGCCACTGTGCCCAGCCTATGTACTGCTTTTTAGTTTTTACAGCTTTCACGTAAATGCCATAAGATTTTCTATACAAATGATCATGACTTCTAAGCACAGATTTGACTTCTTTCTTTCTGATGTATTTTATCATTCTGTTTTGCCACTTGAAGATGTCCCTTCTTTTTCTACTTTGTTGAGAGTTTATAACAGAAGTGAATGTTGGATTTTGAAAATGCTAGTTCTACATCTATTGAGATGATCAGATTTCTTTTTTTTTTTAATTTTTAGTCTGCTAATGTGGTGAATTACACTGATTGATTTTTGAATGTTAAAAGAGCCTTGCATACTGGAGATAAGCCCTCTTTGATCACACTGTATTATCTTTTTTATATTTTGGATTTGGTTTGCTAAAATTTTGCTAAGAAGCTTTGGCTTTGTGTTAATAAGGGATATTGCAATTGTTGGTAGCTTTCTTTTTTGTAATATTTTTGTCCGATATTGGTATCAAAGTAATGCTGTCCTATGAAATAAAAAGTGTTCTCTTCAATTTTCTGGAGCAGTTTGTGGAGAATTGGTGTGATTTCTTCCTTAGACATTTGATGGAACCCAGATGTCATTATCTGTGCCTGGAGGTTTCTTTGTGGGAAGGTTTTAACAGAAAATACAATTTCTTTAATTGATTTTAGTTTTAAAATTATCTACTTACTTTTGAATGAATTTTACCACTTTTTGTCTTTCAAGAAAATCATCTATTTCAGCTAGGTTTTAAAATTTATTGGTACAAATTTATTCATAAGATGTCCTTATTATTTTTAACATATGTGGAATTTGTAGTAAGCTTACTTCTTTCATTCCTGTATTGGTAATTTACATCTTCTCTCTGTATTTCCTACTTAATTTAGAGAGTATTTTCATCAATTTAATCAATCTTCTCAAAGCCCTGGCTTTTGTTTCATAGTTTTTTATGTGGTTTCTGGTTTTCTATTTCATTTATTTTACTCTGATCTTTATTATTTCCATTCTTCTGCTTATTTGGAGTGTAATTTGTTCTTTTTTCTAATTATTAAGGTGAAAGTTGAGGTTATTATTTGAAATCTTTTCTTTTTTAATATGGGTATTTATGTTAGAAAATTTTCTTTAGGTATTGTTTTAGCTACAACCAAAAAATTTTGGAACGTTGTTTCTGTTTCTAGTTCAAAGGAGTTCTTGTTTTCCCTTTTGATTTACTTTGATCCATGGGTTAATTAGAAGTGCTTTTATTTATTTTCAAAATGCTGTGAGATTTTCCAAGAGATATTTCTGTTTTTGATTCCTATTGTTCTGCAGTCAAATAACATACTTTACATGACTTGAATTTTTTTTAATTCACTGAGATTTGTTTTATGACTCAGAATATGCTCTATCTTGGTAAATGCTTCACGTTCACTTGAAGAGAAAGTGTATCCTACTGTTGTAGGATGGAGTGTTCTGTAAATGTCAATTAGACTAATTTGTTTGACTATGTGATTTGAGTCTTCTACATCTCTACTTATTTTCTGGTTACTTGTTTATCAAGTATTAAATGTGTAGCATAGAAAAGTCTGACCATAATTTTGAATTCTTCTATAGTTTCTTTCAATTCTAGCAGTTTTCGCTTCATGTATTTTGAGGCTATCTTATTAGAAGCATGACGATTTAAGATTTATTGTGTCCTTTTCATGAATTGCCTCTATTATTACAAAATTACCTTCTTTATCCCTGGTAACATCTTAGCTCTGAAATCTACTTTGAAGTCAATATATCCACATTTGCTTTCTTTTGATTAGTATTAACAAGACATTTCCCCCATTATTTTGCTTTTAACCTATTTATGCCTTTATGTTTAAAGTGGGTCCCTTCCAAGCAATATATAGGTGAGTCTTTTTTATTTGATCTGATAATTTATGGCTTTTAATTGGAGTACTAAGATCAATAGTGTTAATGTGATTAGTAAATATGGTTGTGTTTAAATCTACCATCTTGCTGTTTGTTTTCTCTGTCTCACCTATTTTTGTTTTCTTTTGCCTTACTCATTTTTTTGAATTGAGCCTTTTATACAATCCCATCTCATCTCCTTCATTGACTTAATCTCTGTAACTTTTCTGTGTTATTTGGTAGTTGCATCAGAATTTTATTGTTTAGATTTTTAACTTTGTATAGTCCACCTTTTTGTTATACTGCTTTCCTTACAGTATCAGAACCTATAAACTACATACTTCCATTTTTCTCCTTCTGATCTTTGTGCTATTATTATAACACACTTTTATTTTACATGTATTAAAAATATTCATAATACATTGCTCTCAATTTTGCTTTAAATATTTATTTATTCCTTCTCTAGGTTTGAATTGTAAGAAAAAATTTTTTTTTGTTTTAACCAGGTATTTACCATTTATGGTGTTCTTCTGTTGTATAGATCCATAGTCCCATTTGATATTATTTTCCTTCATCCTGAGGACTTCCTTTAAAATTTTGTATAATTCATAGTCTGCTGGTGTGAAATTATTTCAGCTTTTAAATGTCTGAAAAAATCTTTATATCATTTAAAAAATATATTTTACTGGATATAGAAATATAGTTTTCCAGTTTTTTGTTATTGTTTGTTCTGTTCTGTATTTTTTCTTTCATTACATTAAGGATGTCGCTTCTCTGTTTTCTGGCTTGCATTGTTTCTAGAAAGAAATTTGTTGTCATTTGTTCCTTTTTCCCGTCATCATGTGACCTTCCTCAGTGACATGTCTATTTATCTCTGGCTATTTTATGATTATTTTGTCATATGTTTGAAGCAATTGTGTTGTCCTTGTGCCTTGGTATAATTTTATTCATGTTTCTTGTTTCTTGAATTTGTGGATTACAGCACCCTGCCAATTTTGAAAAATTTTGGTAATTCCCCATCTACCCCATCATTCAAGGATTTCAACTGTTCTTACATTAGGCTGCTCAAAATTTTCCCACACCTCACTGATGTTTTCTATTTGAGTTTTTTTGTTTGGTTGTTTTTTGTCTTTTTTCCTCTTCTCTGTGTTTTGTGTTACGTAATTTCTATCGAGACATCTTCAAGTTCACTATATTTTCTTCTGTAGTGTCTAATATACTATTAATCTCATCCAAGGTATTTTTTATTTCAGACATGGTAGTTTTCATCTCCACAAATTTAATTTTAAAATATATATATTTCATATATTTACCGAATGTGTTCAATATTTTATCTAGCTTATTAAACATACAGAATGAATTTATAATAATTGTTTCAAAGCTCTTGTCTACAAATCCTATGTCTTTTCTGGGTTGCTTTTATTTTTCTATCATTATTGATGACATTTTGCTATTTCTTTGCATGCCTGGCAATTTGTAATTGGAAGTCACACATTGTGAATTTTGTCTTTCTGGGTGCTAAATATCTTTATGTCCCAATAAATATACTTAAACTCTGTATTGAGATACAGTTAAGTTACCTGGCAGCAGTTTGATTCTTTCAGACCTTTTTTAAGACCAGAAAAGCATTTAATCTGAAACTAAATTGTACCCACTACTGAAGCATAACCCTTCTGAGTACCCTATCTAAAACCATGTGAGTTACACATTTTTCTAGTCTGGCTAGTAGAAACAGAAAGTATTTCTGGCCCTGTGGGCTCCAGGGATTTTCCTTCATAAATCTTTGAGGTAATTCTTTCTCCTGTCTCATGTGATTGCTTCACATGAATGTGCCTATGACTCAACTGAAGACTCAGGAAGAACCTTCTGCAGATCTACAGAGTTCTCTCTGTGCACAGTTCTCTTCTCTCTGGTGTTCTGCAAATTCTAGCTGCCTTGGCATCCCAGCCTCCCAGTTCTGTCTCCACTCAGGGAGATAGCCAGGCCCTGTCTGGATTCCCCTTCTGCACAGCAGCTTGCAAACTCTCTGAGAGTAAGCTGGAACAATCAGGACTCACCTCATCTGTCTGTCAAGGTTCACTGTCCTTCATTGCCTGGTGTGTCTAGTATCTTGATAACCACTGTCTCAGGTATTTTTTTCTTTTTTGGTGGAAGGGCAAATCCAGCCCCTTTTACTTTATCTTTACCAGGAGTGGTAGTTCACTTTGTTTTACCAATTATTTGTTTGAGCATCAAATAACTGCAAGGTTCTATGTGATATACTTCAGACATGGAAATAAATAAATCAAGTCTGTTTTGTGATGCTTACAGCGCAGAGAGCGAGACAGGAAAGCAGATACAAAGGTGTAAGTGTTGTGATGGTAGGGAGCACGTTTTTTTCTAACTCCAACAACCTAATGTTTCCTGCCCATATATCCTTTCTCCAGGAGTCTCCTTGGACTCCTCCCCGACTGCATCCTCATAGAGTGAAAACTAAAGACAGGTACACTTTGCTGAGGCTGCAGTGGATATGAATCTGGTTGTGGGTTGGGTGCAACCAAAATCTGGTTGTGGGTTGGGTGCAACTGAAATGGCTCAGGAGGCTATGAATAGGGCTGGAGGCTTTTAAAATACATGGTAAGAAAGCTCTCTGACCCTTCACTAAATACTAGTGAGAACCCATGGTGTGGTGGAAATAAATACTGAAATTTGGGATGGATGATCCCTGAGATACAGAGCTTCAAAGCTGCCAAACTGCTTCTGAAACAGAAGATGGCAGCCCTAATACTAGGACAGTGATGCACTCCGCTCTAAGAGGCTATATGCAGCGGGCAGTGAGGGAAGGAAAGCCAAAGAAGCACTTTGTATAAAGGGGAATAATTTCAATGACAGAAAACTCAAGTTACAAAGGTGTCTCTGGAAGTCCAGCACAACTAGTTCCTCCCGCACTCAACACTGGATCAACTGATTTTTTCTTGGTTAAGCACTGGATGAAGTGGTTGTGTTTCATTTCAAACAAAAAAATATAAATTCTGTTTTAAAATGCCAGTATAATGATTCACATAGCAGAGATGTTTGCGTTGTGCAAGGCCAAGAGGGCTGCAATACCAGGTCAAACACAGAAGATTGGGTCCTTGAGCCTTGGCCTGACAAAATGTTCCTCCTTCCTCATGTAAAATCACACTGCAAACCCCCTGGGTGCAGCTCCCCTCCCCCTCCACCTTTGTCTGCCTCCTGGAGGTGGGCACAGGGCAGACTCCTCAGGAGAGCTGGACTGGCTTAGCTGTATCAGCCATCCAGGGCCTGTGGAAATGCCAGGCCTGCCTTTCCTTGCCTCATCCCTACGTGCAGACTTCCCATTTCTGTTTGGCCTCATGGCCAGTTAGTCAGTTGCTCGGAGCTGCTTAGAAATAGGAGTAAGGAATGGTTGTAATTTCTTATGTCACGGAACCAGAGGAAAGGAATAAAGGGATGAAACTCTAAGCACAGGAAACCCACCAACCAAGTGCCAGGGCAGATGAAGCAGAAAAAAATTGGGTCTTGTCTTTGTTCTTGGGAGCTTGGGGTTATTAGTGGGAAGAAAGGGATGTTTACAAAGTCATATAATTACCATTGCCAAAAAATGGAGAGACTATTTAGGGAGATTAAATTCTGGAATACTGCAAGCCCGTCTTTTCTCTCACAGGAAGCTTCCTCAGAAGCCATCCCACCTAGTCAGTGGCACATACTACTCAGGGGAAGGTCTAGAGCTGGATCCTCTGGACAAAGACTCTTAAGTTTCTAAGTAGGCTTTGGGGATTTATTGCAGAGATCTAAAAGTATATGCTCTCCACAAATCAGTCTTAAATGAATCTCTGGTAAGGGGAAAAGGAGTGGGAGAGGAGATTCTGCATTGCATGAGGTGTCCATGCAAGCCAGAGTTGACTGAGTTTACTAGGAGTTGAGTACATTGTTTTCTGCAATCAAGGATAGTGACTGCATATTAGAAGTTAAGTTTATTTATGGGAAAATGCATTTATATCTTTTTGACAGGAGTACTCATTTCTTCAACAAACATTTAGAAAGGTGTCATATTAGATGTATTGGAGAGACTATGCATCAAGCACAGTTCTAGGTGTTGGGGAAGTCAAGAGGCCAAATACAGTCAAGGGCCCAGCTCTCATGAATTTAACATTCTAGGGAGGCAAGAACACAATGAATAACACAAGCTCCAATAGTGATGAGTGCCAAAATGAGATGAATAAGGGCATGGGGTAGGGAATCAAATGTAATTGCAGTTTTGGATTGTGAATTTCCAGTTATTATAACTAGGCTCAAATACATCTTTATTAATCAAAATAGGAACCATGACAATCGACACATTTTTGCCAATAAGAAATAAGTTTGCTCTTTCCTGTAGCATTAAAACCCATGACTCAGGGTTCGACAAACTCTTGGAAAGCATCTTCTGCATGCTGCTGGTTGTGGAAGCATTTTCCCTGCAAAATGTTGTCAAGATGCTTGAAGAAGTGGTAGTCGGTTGGCAAGAGGTCAGGTGAATATGGCAGATGAGGCAAAACTTTGTAGCCCAATTAGCTCAACTTTTGAAGTGTTAGTTGTGTGACAAGCAGCTGGGCATTGTTGTAGAGAAGAATTGGGCCCTTTTTGTTGATGAACGCTGGCTGCAGGTGTTGCAGGTTTGGTGCATCTCACGAATTAGCTGAGCATACTTCTCAGATGTAATGGTTTCGCTGAGATTCAGACAGCTGTAGTGTATCAGACCGGCAGCAGACCACCGAACAGTGAACATGACCTTTTTTTCGTGCAAGTTTGGCTTTGGGAACTGCTTTGGAGCTTCTTCTAGGTCCAACCACTGAGCTGGCTGTCACCAGTTGTCATATAAAATCCACTTTTCTTCGCACGCCACAATCTGATGAAGAAATGGTTCGTTGTTGTTGCATAAGATAAGAGAAAACGATGCTTGAAAAACAACTTTTTTTTTTCTGCTCAGCTCATGAGGGACGCACTTATTGAGCTTTTTCACCTTTCTAATTTGCTTCAAATGCTGAACAACATAGAATGGTCAACGTTGAATTCTTCAGCAACTTCTTGTGTAGTTGAAAAAGAATCAGCTTGGATAATTCCTCTCAACTGGTCATAGTCAACTTCTTACGGCCAGCCACTACACTCCTCATCTTCAAGCCTCTTGTCTCCTTTGCAAAACCTCTTGTCTCCTTTGCAAAACTTCTTGAGCCACTACTGCACTGTACGTCTGTTAGCAGTTTCTGGGCCAAACGTGCTGTTGATGTTGCAAGTTGTCTGCACTGCTTTATGACCCATTTTGAACTTGAATAAGAAAATTGCTTGAATTTCCCTTTGTCTAACATCACTTCCAAGTCTAAAATAAATATAAAATAAACAGAAAGTAATAAGTCATTAGCAAAAACATCAAGTGAGAAGTGTGCATTAAAATGATGTATAACATAACCACATTTACTCAAGAATGTATTCCGATAAAAAATGGCAAATTTCAACAACACAAAAGCCCCACTTACTTTCACACCAACCTAATATTTCAGAGAGGCTAAAGGAGCTATCTCAGAAAATTGACATTTGGATAGAGATCTGAATGACATAAAGAAGTAATTCACTGGGATATTTGCAGCCGAGCTCTCCAGAAACAGAGAACAAGTGGAAAACTGCAAGGCTGGATCCAAACCCTCCACAAGTAGGAGCTGAGGAGTGGGGAGGTGAGGTGGAAATGAACAGGGGTTGTGAAACAGTCAGGGCATCATGGGATTTGGTGTGTCAGTAACAGCTTTATTGGGGAGGAAGGGTGGGGTAATGAGCAGAGTTTACAAGAAGCTGGAGAAATAGAGTCAGCACTGGCTATTGCCCCATTTATCTGCTTCTCTTAACAATATTTTTAACAATGGTCTCTATCCTCGCTGTTCCCAAGCCCTCTGTTCTCATTCTGTCTTGAACCCACCCCAATCTGGCTTTCATCCTCACCACTGCCTTAGATTGCCAGTGTCAAGGTCACTAATGGCCTCTGTGTTGCCCGATCCAATGGGTATTCTTAGTCCTTATCTTTTAAAACATGTTTAATTGACAAAGATTCTATATACTCAAGCTGTACAATGTGATGCTTTGCCATATGTGCACGTTGTGAAATAATTGCCACAATCAAATGAATTAACACATCCATCAGGACTCAGGCTGTACCTTAGATGCCCAGAACTGTTCATCTTAGAACTGAAAGTTTGTACCCTTTGACCAACATTTCCCCATTTCCCCAGCTCCCCCCACCAGTTCCTGAAAACCCCTGCTCTACTCTCTGCTTCTACAAATTTGACTTTATTAGATTCCACATATCTGTACAGCATTTTCCTCACTGTTCATCCCTCCTCCTTGGCAATGTGTCCACTTGTCTTCCAGAACACCACATTATGGTACCCTGTTTCTTAACTCTCTGTCTGCTCTTTCCCTTCTCAATTTTCCTGAACTTTTTCTTCACATCTCGCTGATCATTCAACGCTGGAGTGATTCCGGGGATCATGCTTGAGCCTCGTGTGTTTCCTCTCCATATTCATTCCCTTGGTGATTTCATCCTGGCTCATGTCTTCAAATGCCATTTATGTGCTGATGATTTCCAAATGTATTTCCACAGCATAAACCTCTTCCTGAATTCACAACTAGTATCTGTAACTGCCTACTTGACGACTCTGCTTGGATGTCTAATAGGTGTCTCAAGCTTAACATGTTTTAAAGGTCAAACTGCTGACCTTTTCCATAAACCACCACCTCAGCCAGACACAGTGGCTCATGCCTGTAATCCCAGCACTTTGGGAGGCCAAGGCAGGTGGATCACCTGAGGTCAGGAGTTTGAGACCAGTCTGGCCAACATGGTGAAACCTCGTCGCTACTAAAAATACAAAACTTAGCCAGGCATGGTGGTGTGCGCCAGTAATCTCAGCTACTCAGGCGGCTTAGGCGGGAGAATCGCTTGAACTCGGGAGGCGGAGGTTGCAGTGAACCGAGATGATGCCATTACACCCCAGCCTGGGCAACAAAAGTGAAACTCCATCTCAAAAAACCAAACCAAAACAAAACAAAACAAAACCAGCCCCACCCGTGGTCTTCCCCATCTCCGTTAATGAATCCTTATGGTCATTCAGGTTGTTTCCCACTGATATTTTATATCTTATTTTATTTGTAAGATATAAGTCTTATTGGTTCTAGGATCCAAACGTATCTATATTCTGCTCACCTCTCTCTGCCTCTACTGCTACCACCCTACTTCCAAGCCATCACTGAATTCCTACAGTTCCTCTAACAGTTCAACTTGCTTCCACCCCTGCCAGAGACAGCCTTTTAAAACTAAGTCAGATAATGTCACTGATCTGAGGCTTCTCATCTCATTGACTATAAAGCTAAAGTTGCTATATGATTTCTCTCCATCACTCACCTCTACCCAAGCCTCCAGCCTTGTCTCTCAAAACTCTTTCCCTTGCTCACTCAGCCCCAGTCACACCAGACTCCTTACTGGTTCCAGAGCACTCCTGCCTCCGGGATGCTGCCTATGTTGTGCCCTGTCCCTGCACTCATCCTCATGCTGACCTCCTGGTTTTCTCCAGGTTCCTGTATGAGGCCTTCCTTGGCTACCCCATTTAAAATAAATGACATCGCCCTCCTCCAGCACTTGGTAAACCTCTTCCTTGCTACATTTTTCTACACAGAATTTCTGAACATTTAACTTGATTTAAATTTCAGGTATGTGTTTATTTTTGCATACCTTGATTTATATTTCAGGTGTGTGTTTATTTTGTATAACTCCTCCAACCCCCGCTGGAATGAAAGCTCTAGCAGGGCAGGACTTTTTGCCTGTTTTGGTGGATGCTATACCCTAGGTCCTAGAACACAGGCACACAAAGAAGCTCTCAAGAAACAGCAGTTGAATAAAAAAATCAACCAATAGGAAAGAAGGCAGGAAAGGCATTTCTAGCAGACAGGAATGATGGAAAGCACAAGATCCACAGACCTGGGACTTGGAGATCTGCCCTGCCTTTCTGTGTTCTCCTCTTGAGATTATATCATCCTCTGTAAAGCGAGGGTTACACTCTCCATGTCCTGAAGGCCCCTCCAGCACTAGTATCCCCGGACTTGGACTCTAAGCAGGGTAGAGAGGTGGCCCTGGGGTTACTGGGCCTAGGGCTCCTGGCAGAGGTAGGAGAGGTACGGGGAGAAGGAAAGGTAGCTGGAGCTGAGCATGCAAGTACTAGCCTATGAGAGGTAATGGGCTCTCCCTGCTTCCTGCCCGCTCCACCCCAAGCAGGCTTTCTAGTAAAACCTGAGTGGCAGGAAAATAACTTTGCAGCTACTCCAGCAATTTCCAGCTTACCTGTCTTCTGACTTGCAGCTGTCCTGTCATGCCCTATGGAAGCCCTGGGCTCTCTCTTACTGGGGCATACCAGGATTCAGTGTCTATCACACTTGGTGGACATCTCTGCCCCCAGTGGAGAGGGTGGCTTGGGAGCACAAGGACTTAAGCTTCATCAATCTGCTGGCTTTGGGAGCACTGGCCAGCTGCTACACTACTCTGAGCTTCAGCTCCTCCTCTGTAAAGCATAAAGGATTATTACGTGAGAGTGAACGGGGAGTTGATGTACGGTGTCTAGCAAACAGCAGGTTTGGAAGACCTGTTCCCTTTGCACTTTCCTCTGCATCCTCTCCAGGGAGACTTCCCAAGCCCTGTTTCTGTTTATACCTGCATCCATGTAAAGTTAGTTGAGTGCTCTCTTGGCATGGCACAGAATTGCACCCACCTCTCAGTTTCTGCACCTGTCTGTCTGTAAGGTTAGGAGTTCCCTGAGGGCAGAATCAGGATCCTCTACTACATCTAGAACATCCTGAGTTCAGGGTTTGTATCTCCCTGTCAGACAGGGAGGATAGGCCAGGGCCCTCCCCAGAACACTGGCTCAGCTGAGGTCCCAGAGACCTGCACATGTCCTGACTCTGAGCATTGGTACCTAGTTTAATGTGAGACAGCAAGCAGAAGACATGTGTCTCAGGGAGGGAGAGATAGGCACTATTTTCTACTTTGGAACAGACCAACTCATCTAGTGGCCTGGAGCAGTCAGATAGCTTTGTGACAAACTGTCCATAAATACAGACTAGTTCATGGGCGGCTCACCAGGGCCCATGCCAGGCAGGAAAATGTAAGCAGCTCACTCATGTTGGTAAAGTCACGAGCCACACACACACACACCCACACCCACACACACACACACACACACACACACACATGCATGCACATGCTCAAACACATGCATCTGAGTGGCCTCTGCAACTGCTTTTAGGAGTAATTGTAAGAGCAATTATGCCTCTCAAGAGGCAGCTAATGCAGGCTCAGGTGTCCCCCACCACTCTCTAATTAGCAAGGGAGAAAGAAGGAGTGGGGAGTGATAAATCAGGAAGCTGGGCAAAGTCCTGGAAAATCCCTTATCCCTTACATTTACTTGTCTGACATTTGAGGACACTTTGGAGGGAGGCTTCATGGCTGGACTTGGTCCCTGTGCTCCCCTTTTGTTCTGTGACTGTCTCTTTCTCCCCTCTGAAATGTCCCTCCCCCATTCCCTGCACCCAAGGGCCCTGCCACTCCTGGGTGCCCCCAACCAAGCTGTGCTCCTCACAGCCCTGCCTTCTTCTTTTTCACACAGCCCTGTGAGGTCTGACCCCACATGGTAATTTGCCTGTCATCTCCATTGCATCTGCTTGGCTGAAACCTACCTTCTATCTCTGACTTGATAGGCTGTGACTGTATGTACACTCCTCACTCTATTACTATATTCCTTTTTCCAGATAAAAATTTTGTTCCAAACCACTGTCTATCCTCTGCCCATGCAGATCCCGGGCCCCTCCATGTACCATCGTCCTCTAGAAATGCAAAGCCACCTTAATGTCCCCATGATTCCCACTCATGTGAGCACACTCAGTGCACATAGGCTGTCATCAAAGCACAAGACAGAGTCTCACATCCTGGGCTGAATCGTCACCTGAGGCCTAGCAGCAGCAGACTGGAAGGAGCAGCAAATGGGAAGGGAGGTGACCTTGCTCCCCTCCCCACACTACTCCCATGCACTGTGTGACTGTGGGGCTTCATGTTTTTCATGGGCAAAATGAGTTAGTTAAAGTTGATGTACTTTAAATAACTTACATCCTTAAAACTATCTTTAGGTAGGTAACATACTGTAATCCACCAGCAAACCTTTGCAATGGCCCCCAACGATAAAATAGCCAACTTCCTGAGTACAACCTATGTGCTAAGTACATGTATTACCTCTCCAAATTCTCACAGAATTCTAAGGAGTTGTTAGTATCCCCATTTTACAGACGAGGAAACTGAAATTCACAGAGGTAAGAAATGTCTTGTCCAGATAAAAAGACATGCAGGTGCAATTCAAACCTAGGCCTGTCTGACGGCAAAGTCAGTGCCCACCATTGAACAGTAACATTCTTTCAGATTGGATTAGGCTGAAATAAGCTCAAACACCAGACCCAGCCAGGAAGTGGAGCTCCCTATTCCCAGGACCAATGAGGGTCATCCCAAGGGCATTTTGGCTGAATGAGAGCCAGAGAAAACTGGCACTCCCTCCAGAAAACCCAGAACTGGCCATGTTGGGGTAAGTGACTGACTCACAGAGCTGGAATGTGTCTTTGAAGTCACCTAGTGCAACCTGTCACAGCCATCAGATGCTCAAGCACCTAGTAAGGCAGCCTGATGGGGAGGAGAGACCCTGACTAGAGGTCAGGACACATGGGTTCCAGACCAGCTCTATCACAGCCTCGCTGTAGGCTCTTGGACAACTCATGTTCTCTCCAGACTTCAATTCCTGTCAGAATACAGATGAGCCCCAATGGTGGGAAGTAGGCATATGTGTGTTAAGAAGCTCCTATGTAATAAGGAACGCCTACATTTTAAGCTACTTGAAGGCAGGGACTGTGTGTGTTTTCTATTCATAACCCTATCTCCAGTGCCTTGCACATAGTAGAGGCTCGGTAAGTGTTGGTTGAATGGACGCATCAATTATATTAACAGCTTTACCTTGTGACCTGGTATTAGGCAAAGGCATTACTTCTTTTTTTATTGAGGTACAATTCATATAACATAAAGTTATCATTTTAAAGTGAACAATTCGGTAGTGTTTAGTAATTCATATATTATGCAACCACCAACCCTATGTGGTTCTATAACATTTTCATCATCCCCTTTAGCAGCTACATCCCATTCTCTCCTCCCCTCACTTCCTGACAACCATCAGTTTGCTTTCTGTTTCTATGAATATACGTATTGTGAATTTAAGTTATTATTATTAGTTATTATTAGATAAATAGAGAAGCTCTTATGCACCAGGCACAGTGTAAGACATTTCCCATGCATTATCTGAGGATTCTTCCATCTCAGACATTCTGTTGTCTTCTGGCACAGAGAATCAACTGTACAAAATGTGATTTCCCCAACAATGAGCCCAAAGGGGAGGAAATTTCCTTTAGTTGGAGAAGGGGACACTGAGTGTCTCTTTTCTCTACTATTGACAGCCTTTACGCCTCTGCTCCTATTGCTGCCACCAAGAGCAGAGCTGACTGTCCTTCCAGAGCTCTCAGATCCAAGAGCAAAGGCCAGCACTGGTGATTGAGATCCAGTGATGCAACAGGCCCAGGAGAGAAAGCTATAAGAAGATGTAAGAGAGGAAAGCAGGTCAGGACAGACAGATCCACCCAGAAGCCCAGAAAGGATGAGTCAGCCCTCTTGGCCCTTTATTGGTCTCATCTCCCTTCCTTGAACAGCAGACAGACACAAAAGGTGAGAGAAGAGCCAAGGTCAGTCCCAGGAAGAAATGGAGAAAGACGAGGAGGATTCAAAGTTTGTGGGGAAGGCCGGGCACAGTGGCTCACACCTGTAATCTCAACACTTTGGGAGGCTTAGGCGGGTGGACAATGAGGTCAGGATTTCGAGACCAGCCTGGCCAACATTGTGAAACTCCACCCCTACTAAAAATACAAAAATTTGCTGGGCATATTGGTGCATGCCTATAGTCCCAACTATTCAGGAGACTGAGGCAGGAGAATCACTTGAATTGGGGAGGCAGAGGTTGCAGTGAGCCAAGATTGCACAACTGCACTCAAGCCTGAGAGACAGAGTGAAACTCTGTCTCAAAAAAAAAAAAAAAAAAAAATTGTGTGTGGGGAGGCAACTAGTGCACGTTGCAGACCGAGAGCCGCCGATGTAGGAGACAGTGCCCTGGGGAGAGGAGGAGGCCTGTGAGAGGGAGAGGAGGCTAGCAGCCTCAGAGCATGGGGCAGTGCCATACCAGGAAGCAGACAAGGCATGGCTATCCAAGACAACAATACACGATTTTCTGGCCCAAGTCACTTTCCAGGACCATCTGTCACGACCTCTATGGCAACCTGCTAAGAGCTGTCCTCAGCATCCCTCCCCACAGGACAGTGAATCACCATGACCAATTTCTTCTGCCCCCTACAACTAAGCAACAGTTCAAATAGGTTGCCTCACTCAGGAGAGAGACAAACCAGCCAGTTTCTGCCTCCAAATCTGAAATAGTCAGGGCATCCTTGGGTTGGGGCAGAGCTGGGGCCAAAGCTTCTCCATGTGTCATGGGATATGAGCACATCCTCATTATGTTGGGTGGGGATTGGACAGTTACCCAGACTTGTCATGTGGACCTGGAGCTTATGAGGTCATTCAGACGGGGAGTGAAAGAACCTCCCCCATATACATGAATGCCTGTCTCCCAAATGGGCAACCTGTGGGCAGAATATGGGACTTCTCAGCCCTAGAATATTGAGGTCTCCCCAACCCCTCCCTTGCATACACACACACACACACACACACACACACACACTCCCTCAGTTTTATCCACTGCCCTCTTTCCCACACACTAGCTTTGCCCAGCAGTCAAAGGCTCACACATACCATCTTCTCCTTAAGACTCTTATTATGCCGTGAGTCAGAGGGCGGGAGGCAGATCTGGCAGATACTGAGCCCCTGCTAACCCATAAGACCGGTGTGACTTCCTTGATCCCAGTCTGCTGCCCTGTACTGACTGTCACGGGCTGGGAAGAGGCAGATTTCCCCCAGATGAGGTCAGCAGCAGAGCACAAGGGCATCAGTGCCGAAGTAAGGATGCTTGATTAGTTCTTCAAGGCAGAGTGGGTTGTGCTTCCTCTGCCCCAGAAAATGGCACAGTCCCTGTTCTATGGGAAAAAGAATATGAGGTCCCAGGGTGGGCTCAGGGAACAGAGAGGTCGTGAGGAGATGATAGCATTGCAGAAACCAAGGGTCCCTTGTGAGTCCTCCATCTGTCTTTTTAGACATGATCCAGGAATATGACAAAATTAGCGCTTTAAACAGATTTACTTGGCATTAAGAGAAAGGTGCCTGTCAGGAAAACTATGGGGAATCAAGACACTTCTCAAAATTAGCCCCGCTGAGTATTGTCTTTATAATTCCTTCTTTTTGGATTTGATTGTAAAAAAGAGAGTTTAAATGAATGATGTCCACATAATAAACTATTAACCAACTATTAAAAAGAAGGGGAAGAAATAAATCAGTTTTGTTTTTACACATACATACAGACACACACATATAAACATTGATCAACACTAAAATGTTTAATAGTTATTATTTTCGGGTGGTAAGATTCACTGTTCTTCACTGAATACTTGTAGAGCACATATTATATGCAGTGGTTTTGATAGGTTCTAGGGGCACAGTGGAAAACATACCAGGTATACCCTGCTCTTAGCTTATTTTCCAGTGGGAGAGATAGATAATAAACAAGTGAACAAATGCAAATAAAATAACTCTAGACTGTTATAAGTGAAATGAAGTACCAATCCTTTAGATATGGTACACAGAGAAGGATCTCTGACAAACCCCAACATTGATACTGTAGCTGAGAGGCATAAAAGAGCCAGAGACCTGGGGAGGTGCCTGTGGGCAGAAGGAGAGCGGGTGCCAAGCCTCCAGGTGGAGAGCTCTGGGTTCATCTCACGAACCAAAGGCCCTCAGTGAGGCAGAAATATACTCTTCAGGGAGAGATTGGCATGAATTGGGGCCCCAGAGGAAGGCAGAAGCCAGGTACCCAGGGCCTTTTAAACCACAGCAATGAGTTTGGATGTTATTTCAAGTGTGCTGGCGCACTGTTGGCACTGGGGAGAGATGTGCTCAAATCCCCACTCTGAAAGATTTCTTAAGCTATTTCTAGAGCATGGTTTAGAACAGGAAATGAATTTGATTCTGATCTTTATACCTTCATGCATTTAAAAAAGTACTTAAGAAAGTTGTTTGGTTTGTCATTATAAAAACAATACCTATTTTTATATTGTGTATATTCAGTCCTGTTCCTTGCCTAGAGTGGGCCATGCTTTGGAGTTCTTGTGAGCATGGCATTCCTGAGAACTTCTCTAATTGCAGCCTCGGGCATGGAGGTTGGGCAGCAAGTGGCAGCAGCAGAGGACTCCTAGAAGTCTTCTACTTGACTCTACTTGGCCTAAAGTCAGACTCCCCCACCAAAGACAGAGTTTATTTCCACACAGAATTGAGTTAAAAATATATTCTGAGAGAGGATGGGCTTGTGGCTCAAGAGAACACCCCAGAAATACCATCCCTTCATGGGAAGTGACTCTTTCTATCTTCAAAGCATATGACCCAGCCTGGACATCCCTGAAAGACACATAACTTTCCATTTCATGCCCTTGAAAGTGAATCTTTCAGCCTAATAACGAGAGCAAACTCATTGTGAAAGTGGAAAAAATGAGATTTGGAGCAGAAGTTTGACTAAGGTCACAAAACAGTAGGATGCCTCACTCTGCTCCCTGCGCCCAGGTCATAAAAGCATCACAGGAATAGTTGAGCTCCCAGAATCCTCTGGCCAGGCAGGAGCTGTGCGTCCCTGGGAAATGGGGCCCTGAAGGGTTTGCTGCTTAAGATGCCTGTGGTGAGTCAGGAAGGGGCTAGAGGAAGTTGACCAACTAAAGTGGTGAAACCTGTCCATCACCTTCAACCTGGAGGGAGGCCAGCCTGGGGAATGATATAAAGAGTGCCCTGACTCCTGCTCAGCTCAGCACTCCACCAAAGCCTCTGCCTCAGCCTTACTGTGAGTCTGGTAAGTGTCAGATGGTAGAACCAGGGTTGGGACTTGGGACCTCCAACAGCATACGACGTGGGAGTGGGCAGCCTGGGTGGGGGTGGGCATTGATCTGGGGCTGGATTCAGCTGGACTTTCATTCTAGGGGGTCTCAGGTCAGCGTACTGAGAGAAAAGTGCCTTGGCACAAATGTACAGAACAGAGAGTAATCATCCTATGTCCTATCTTTTCTTGTGACCATATTTTTGGAGTTGTGTGTGAGAGAGAAATATGGAAGGGAGGAGGGGAGTAGCAGTCAATTTCTTTCCTAAATCTCTTGGGTTTTTGACTGACCATCATTTTGCCTTCTTTATGGAGGGAGGGGTTCAGGAAAAAGCTTCTACCTTTTGGCTATGCTGCACAGAAGGGATGGCAGGATATGGAAACCTTTCTATTTGGAGAAACCTAGGCAGAGCTGGGGCAGGAAAACTCAATTTAGAAGTATAAGTCTTGGAAGAACAAGCTCCAACTCTCAGCAACCTCCCAGCTCCTGCTAGCCCCACCCCAGACACCAAGGGCTGCAACTAATCTTCAGAAGGTCAGGAGAGAAAGGAGCCCTGGAGTTGAATAGGCCAACCTGCTGGCTTTACATAGGGGAAATCCAAGTCCCAGGAGACTAAGTGACTTGCCCAGAAACACACAGCATTCCAATGGGAGATGTAGGTCCAGAGTATTTCATGTGTCTCCAGTCTGGAGCTCACACCATGACCTCTTGGATCCTCTCTGGCACAGCCTATTGGTTTTCTAGGATTTGGTGTTCTCCAAGAGACGTTTCGTTCCCTAAGGTCTTACTCCTCACTGTGATATAATCCCAGAACACATCACTGTTCCTTGGTCAGTGGAACGATGAGGGTGGACACAAGGACTAGACAAGAGCAGACAGTGAACTGGCACCTGGCCCACCCTTGCAGAACAGCCTGGCAGAGAGATCTCCTTGTTGGCTCTCACCTGGGAACAAGGAGACTCCTAGGAAGACCGTTACTGCTCCTCTCTATTTCCACCCTTCACTCTCTGCTGCTTTTGGGAAATGATAGTCTAGAGGGGGTAGGACAGTACCCTGCCCAAGGGAAGAGGTGAGGCTAAAAAATCATGTACTTCTGCAGATTTCCAAGGTTTCATCTACTTCCTTTGCCTTCAGCTTGTGCATCAGACCTCTTCTGTCTTTCAGGTTGACAACAGCTTCTAAGATGTCTCAGCAACACACACTGCCAGAGACCCTCTCCCCTGCCCTCAGTCAGGAGCTCCTCAAGACTGTTCCTCCTCCAGTCAATACCCAGCAGGAGCAAATGAAGCAGCCAACTCCCCTGCCTCCCCCATGCCAGAAGGTGTCTGTCCAGCTCCCAGTGGAGGTCCCATCAAAGCAAGAGGAAAAGCACGTGACTATTGTAAAGGGAGTGCCTGAGCAAGAATGTGAGCAGCTGCAGCAGGAGCCACAGAAGCAGGAGCTGCAGCAACAGCACTGGGAACAGCATGAGGAACATCAGAAAGCAGAAAACCCAGAGCAGCAGCTTAAGCAGGAGAAAGCACAAAGGGATCAGCAGCTAAAGGAACAGCTGGAAGATGAGAAGAAGCTCTTAGACCAGCAACTGGATCAAGAGCTAGTCAAGAGAGATGAGCAACTGGGAACAAAGAAAGAGCAACTGTTGGAGCTCCCAGAGCAGCAGCAGGGGCACCTGAAACACCTGGAGGAGCAGGAGGGGCAGCTGGAGCTCCCAGAGCAGCAGATGGGGCACCTGAAACACCTGGAGGAGCAGGAGGGGCAGCTGAAGCATCTGGAGCAGCAGAAGGGGCACCTGAAGCAGCAGGAGGGGCAGCTGAAGCACCTGGAGCACCAGGAGGTGCAGCTGGAGCTCCCAGAGCAGCAGGAGGGGCAGCTGAAGCATCTGGAGCACCAGGAGGTGCAGCTGGAGCTCCCAGAGCAGCAGATGGGGCAGCTGAAGCACCTGGAGCAGCAGGAGGAGCAGCTGAAGCATCTGGAGCAGCAGAAGGGGCAGCTGGAGCAGCAGAAGGGGCAGCTGGAGCACCTGGAAGAGCAGGAGGAGCAGCCAAAGCACCTGGAGCAGCAGGAGGGGCTGCTGAAGCACCTGGAGCAGCAGGAGGGGCAGCTGAAGCACCTAGAGGACCAGAAGGGGCAGTTGAAGCATCTGGAGCAGCAGGAGGGGCAACTGGAGCTCCCAGAGCAGCAGGTGGGGCAGCCAAAGCACCTGGAGCAGAAGGAGAAGCAGCTGGAGCTCCCAGAGCAGGAAAAGGGGCAGCTGAAGCACCTGGAGAAGCAGAAGGCACAGCTGGAGTTCCCAGAGCAGCAGGTGGGACAGCCAAAGCACCTGGAGCAACAGGAAAAGCAGCTAGAGCACCCAGAGCAGCAGGAGGGACAACTAAAACATCTGGAGCAGCAGGAGGGGCAGCTGGAACAGCCCGTGTTTGCCCCAGCTCCAGGCCAGATCCAAGACATCCAACCAGCCCTGCCCACAAAGGGAGAAGTATTTCTTCCTGTAGAGCAGCAGCAGAAGCAGAAGCAGGAGGTGCAATGGCCACTCAAACATAAATAACCACCCGCAGTCCAGAGGCCCTTAGATCATCTCATGCAAGGGAAGAGAGAGCCACTGGCCCCACTTATTTCGGGTCCCCTAGGTGGCCCATCTCATCTGTGAACTTGACTCTGTCCCTCTACATGTCTCTTTAATGGGGTGGGGGTGGGAGAGAGGTAATTATTGTCCAGTACCACCCCCAATGAGCCCAATCCCAACCTCAGGTGAGCAGAGCCTCTACTTGAGGGACTATTGTTACTATAGGAATCCTTACTTCCCCAGTGTTGAAGCTGAATCAGTGAGTGTGTACAATGATTCATAATAAATCCTGGGAGTCTTGGGATCCTACATTCTCTTTAGCCTTTTCTTCTCTCTCACCGCATAAAAACCTGTGTATGGGTCAATAGCTGCAAGAGACTCCCATGGCCCATTCTCAAAGGAGGACAGATATCTTGACCCTTTTAAAATTTTGGTCCCCAAACCACTCAATAGATCCAACAGTTCCTAAAAAAGAAACAAAACCCAAATCAAACAAAAACAAAATCAGCTTCACTTAATGCACTTGAAAACAACACTTGCCAGCCATGAAAAGGGGATACGTTGTTCTGGTTGCATCTCAGTCCAACACTACCTTCCACCACCACACCCAATCCCTGGCAGAGCCCACTGTACACTTCTGCTCCTGACTCAGCTCCTCTCAGGAGAGGGACTGGGAAGATGCTAGGAAAACTTGGGGGCTCCTTCTGGGTTCTAGTCTCTTCCCTGGAAACATTTCCAGGCTCTTCTGCTTGGGTTTTCTCTCTTAGAAAATCTCATGATTTCCAAAAGTCTGCCTGCTTGACTGAGGAAGACTTTAGAAAAGCAATAGAAGTAGAATTGGGCAAGGTGGGGAGAAGAGGTGTTCCAGATCATCTCTGAGGGAAAGTGACAGCGTTATTAAAGGAAGTAAAGGTTGGGCCAGCAGCAGTCATGGAAGTCAAAACTACTGACTAAGCTGGAGAAATACAGACCCAGTCACTGCAGGTGTCACACTCCTGCTACCTGGCTCCCTGACATTTCCATAACCTTTACTGCCATCAATCATATCAGGACCTGGGACTCTCCTTTCCTGGGAAAAGCACTGCCTTTAATTCTTCAAATTGTTCACTTTTAACTATTTAACCACCGCATTTTAGGCAGGCTGTATCAAGCTATTCGAAGCTATTTTACTGCAGGCACATGAGGATATATCAGGGACTTCCCTACTAAAGTGTCCAGAGACGCTCAAGTTTAATCGATCTGCACAGCATGGCACTTAGCATTCCTTCCTCCCCACCCAACCCCAGCAACACTCACTGTGTTTCCTCCTTAGGTGTTCTCTCATTGAGTTAAGAAAACTGCCATTGCCATGTATGTATTCACAATCATTCCTCATTCTTCCTCCTCTTCCCTACCCCCATTAAGGATCGAGACAAGTTGTGAAGTTGTTTCTCACCTGAACTGTTGCAACACCCTTGCAGCTGGTCTTTCTTGCTCTCTATCTCCCCCCACCCTGCCATCCACTCATCACCCAGAGGACAGGGTGTTCACTTAAAATTCTAATCTAACCACATCCCTCCTTAGGTTAGCACTTGTCAGTGGTTCTCGTAACTTAGACCATGAGAAGGCAGGCTCAAGTTCTCCTAACAGCAGGGTTGGGTAGGACTGGGCAGGGAGACTGGGGACAGAAGGCACAGTAATCAGAAGCACCCAGGGTGTGTGCACATTTTCTTAGTTGATTTTTAAAAAATAGACATTTTTTAGGACGGTATCAGATTTGTAGAAAAGTTAAGAAAATACTAGAGTTCTCATATATTTCACACACAGTTTCCCCTATTATTAATATTTTACATGAGTAGGGTACATTTGCTACAAACTATTGCAACTCAATACGGTATTATTAGCTGAAGTTCCTGGTTTATTCAGATGTCCTTAGTTTCACCTAACATCTTTTTGCTCTTTCAATATCCCGTCCAGCATATCATGTTGCGTGTACTTGTCTCCTTAGGCTTCTCCCTTGACAGAGTCCGTTCCTCAGACATTTTCGGTGTTGTTTTGATGATCTTGACAGTTGTGAGGAGTGCTGGTCAGAAATTTTGTAGGATATCCCTCAATTTGTATTATATTTGTCTGATGTTCTTCTCATGATTAGATTGGGGTATGGGTTTTTAGGAGGAAGACCACAGAGGTAAAGTGTTATTCATTCTTACCACATCACATAAAATATATGTATATCAGACATGACTCATCACAGTTGCTGTTAAACTTGATCACTTAGCTGAGACAATGTGTGTCAAGTTTCTCCACTGTAAATTTATTCTCCTCCCCCTCCCCCAATGCCCCCTTCTATACTGTGCTCTGGAAAGAAGTCACTATGCAAAGCTCACCATTAAAAAGTGGAGTGTAAAGTTTCCATCATTGAGGATGGAGAGTCTACGTAAGTTCATAAGTTATTTGGAATTTTCAGTACAGATTTGTCCCCACCCTATTTATTTATATTAGTAAGGACTCATGACTAGTTATTTTGTACTATGGGCTACAACCCAATAGTACTTTATTTATTTGTTTGTTCAAATTGTTCCACTTTAGCCATTATGAGCTCTTTCATTGGCTCCTGTGTTCTTTAAAATATACTTCCATCAATATGGGTTTATTTTATTTTATTTTATTTTATTTTATTTTATGTATGTATGTATGTTCAATTTGTTTTGTTTTGTTTTGTTTTTGCAATTCCTTATTTTCTGACACTACAGGACACTCCAGGCTCATCTTGTATATTTCCTGCCCCAGTCCTAGAATTAACAATTTCTTCAGGGAGTCCCATTTCATTTTATTGGAGAATGGTATTAGAAACCAAGAACTGAGAACTGGGTATGGCCATTACTCCTGGGGTATCATTTCCTTTAAGCCCTCTTAACTGGCAAAGGAAGTATATATGTATATACTATCCTGTGTGTGTGGCATATATGTGTGTTTTCTAGTAATAGTCTATATCTATATTAAGCTAAATAGAGTTCATACTAATGTCTCCAACTATAATTTATTACTACATGGATCTTCCTAGCCTCCTCCCCTTTCTTATCTGAAAATTCTCACTCCAACTGTGAGAAACCTGGCCCCCAATTGCCATCTATTTTCTTAATTATTCATTTTCAGTATTCAGAAGTGACTGTACTGTTTTACATTCCCACCAGCAATGAGTTCTTCCTGTTGTCTGTTATTTTCACCAGCATTTGGTGTGAGCTTTTTGAATTTTAGCCATATTTATAGGTGCATAGTTATATTTCATTGTTTCAATTTACAATTTTCTTATACATCATGTTAAGCATATACTCACATGTTTTTTGCCATTTTCATATCTCCTTTTATGAGGTGTTCAGATCTTCTGCCCATTTTTTTAATTGACTTGTTCATTTTCTTTCTATTTAGTTTCTAAAATTATTTTATATATTGGGATTATCAGATATCTGTTCGGCAAATATTTTCTCCTGGTCTGTGGCTGCAGCTTGTCTTTTCATTCTGTTAACAATGTCTTTTGCAAACCACTTGTTTATAATTTTTTTTTCATTTTTTTATTATA
>NW_016818844.1:0-12720 GCF_001698545.2 Rhinopithecus bieti
AGGGGTGAGTGAGGTGAGTGAGTGAAGTGAGGTGAGTGAGGTGAGGTGAGTGAGGTTAGTGAGTGAGTGAGGTGAGGTGAGTGAGTGAGGTGAGTGAAGTGAGGTGAGTGAGGTGAGGTGAGTGAGTGAGGTGAGTGAAGTGAGGTGAGTGAGGTGAGGTGAGTGAGGTTAATGAGTGAGTGTGGTGAGGTGAGTGAATGAGGTGAGTGAGGTAAGTGAGGTGAGGTGAGGTGAGTGGTTAGTGAGTGAGCGAGGTGAGGTGAGTGAGGTGAGTGAGTGAGGTGAGTGAGTGAGGTGAGATGAGTGGGTGAGGTGAGGTGGGGGAGTGAGTGAGGTGAGTGAGGTGAGGTGAGTGAGGTGAGGTGGGTGAGGTGAGTGAGATGAGTGAGGTGAGTGAGGTTAGTGAGTGAGGTGAGGTGAGTGAGTGAGGTGAGTGAGGTGAGGTGAGTGAGGTTAGTCAGTGAGTGTGGTGAGGTGAGTGAGGTGAGTGAGGTGAGGTGAGTGAGGTTAGTGAGTGAGCGAGGTGAGGTGAGTGAGTGAGTTGAGTGAGTGAGGTGAGATGAGTGGGTGAGGTGAGGTGGGGGAGTGAGTGAAGTGAGTGAGTGAGGTGAGTGAGTGAGGTGAGGTGAGTGGGTGAGGTGAGTGAGTGAAGTGAGTGAGGTGAGGTGAGTGAGTGAGGTGAGGTGAGTGAGTGAGGTGAGTGAGGTGAGGGAGGGAGGTGAGGTGAGTGGTGAGGTTAGTGAGTGAGTGAGGTGAGTGAGTGAGTGAAGCGGGGGATGGGAGGGAAGGAAGGGAATGGCGCAACATTTGCAAAGTTTACTGTGAAGCAGGAAACGAAAAGTGGCAAGTGAGCCTCTTCACGTAAATCTACCTGAAAACATGAACATCTGTCATAGCCAGGATAAATTTAACATGCAGAGAAATATACACACTAGAATGTTAAAGGCATCAAAGATCCACAGTGTGATTAGAACCATGTTAAAACCAAACACAAATCGATTCAGGAAAAATGATCTGAAGGAAATGTTTCCAAAGTGTTAGCAGTGGTGGTCTTCGGGCGGTTTTGAGGAATTTTCTTCTTTTGATGTAACAGAAAGAAGGAGCAGACTTATTTAAAAGAAAAACCTCACTGCAGTAAGATCGCCCCTTTCACAGGCCACTCTCAGCAAGGCAGCTGGACCATTCCAAGAACCTATTTGTCTTGTTCCTTCTCCATTCCAGCTTTTCTCACTTTGTACCAGGTCCTTCATTTCCTGATGGGTGTCTTTACCTTCTAGTACCTTCCCGTCCATTCTGTCCACTCGTCAGAGGGCTGCTGGACTCATCCACCTCAATTAACTACCACTTCCCACTCTCTCCCACCCTGACCTCGTTCATCCACCTCCCGAATAGCTCCAGCATCCTCCCTGCCACTCCCCAGGCTGGAGTCCAAGTCTGGTCCACCTCTTCCCAGCCTCTCGCCCTCAGGAGAAGGTACAAACCCTCCCATTGTGTACACTGACTTTCACACTTGCCTCCCTCCCCTTCCCTCCCTGTGTTCCACACAACCAGGTGTCCTGCCCTTCTCCTAAGCTGCAACAACAACCTCTGAATATTTGTACCACAGCCCTTATCACGTGAAACCAAAAATATCTGTTTCTTATGTGTCTTATTCCCCCAGTTAGAAACTCTCTAAAGACAGAGACCGTGTCTTAACACGGTCGAACCCCCAGTCCCTAACACAATCCCTGGCACAGGCTGAATTCTCCATCAACACCGTCTCACTGAGTGTGGTTTCTTTGCCAAAAACTTTCCATGGTTCTTCTCTGAAGACTGTCCAAACCTTCAGCCTGACTTTCAGAAACATCGAAAGGCTGGTTTAAACCTAGCTTTGCCACCTTAATGGCAAATGAACGCCACCCGCCCCCAAAACGGGCTCTGCCATACTGAGTGTTCACTTCTCTGGAGCATAGCTCACACATGTTCTCCCACTCCTTTTTTCTCACCGTGCCCAAAACACCCTCTCATCTTCGGGTTCCCTAATTTCCCTCTAGTTCTCCCTCAACTCCCAGCTCCAGTGCCACCTCCTCTCCAAGTCCTTCCTTCCACCCCACTCAGCTTCTGCAACCATCCGTGATCCTTTGCTGCTTCTGGAACTTCTCATGTGTGTATATCTCACTTGGCTAATTCAATGTAGGTAAGCCCCGCTACCCGTCATGCTGCACATGCACTTGGACCTAGGAGCTCCTCAGTAAGAGCTGCTGACTGGCTGCTGTAGGTCACGCGCTGCCGCGGAGGTGACTGTGCTGGGTGTGCCAGTTTTGGTTACCAGGCTGTGGATCCAAGTCTCACATAGGCCGCACCTTCAAGGGAGGGCCCCTGAACCTAAGCAGGAGAGGTTCAGTCATCCCAGTCCTCCCCCAGCTGCTTTGCCTCTGCTTCCTGATCGCCTGCCACAGGCCACTGTGTGGACCGCCAGAGAGACCCTGCCACAGCTCGTCTAGGGACCAGGACAGACCCCGGTGGACGAAGGGCCCCGCAGCTTGCAGCCAGCGTCCTGGTGCTCAAAACAGTCCCTGCATCTTACAGAACATCATGGTTTGCTGAATCTGTAGGAAAACTGTTACTATCCATGGGAAAGTATTAGGAACCAGAAAATCATATTTGTTTTCCTTCTCGCTATAAACTTTCAAAGGTTCCCCTCTGAATACCGCGTAAGGCAGTAAGTAGCCTGGTATTTGAGACCTTACACATTTTTATTCAAATCTGTCTTTCATTAATCGGATACTGTCCAAGGCCACCCAGCCTGTACCTTTTACTCATTTATAAAGAAATGGAAAATTCCTTACTGAATGAGTGACTGAATACATGCATGCAATGGTGATTGTCTTACACTTTATATAACACGTTCTCTGGATTTACTAATAAAAAATGCTGTAGGCCTCTTCCAGCGGCTTTCCCTCATCCTGGTCTGCATTGCTGGGGCTCTGGTTGCAGCCAACACTGAAGACTGCAGGGCACCTGACGAGACCGACATCTTGTCTTCCAGAGACGAGGGTAATGTCATGAGTCACTTCTTGGTCTTTCCCCTGTCTCTGCGCATGTGGTGTCAGCCGTGGTGCCTGCCAACCCGAAGACAGGACTTGCTACATATGTCAGCAGTGCAAGACACCCGAGTTACCCCGAGTTACCAAGGGCGAATCCCTATGGGTCCACAGCAACTGCAGTCCTTGCCTCCTCAGAAGAAAGAATTCGACTGAGGGGCGTAAGGCAGAAAAAGAGACCGAGCAAGTTTCAGAGCAGGAGTGGAAGTTTAGTTAAAAGGCTTTAGAACAGGAAAGAAAGGAAAATTCGCTTGAAAGAGACCCACGCAGGCGCCTGAAGGTCCAAGAGAGAAAAGAGAGCACAAGAAGACAGTAAAAAGAGAGGGTCTTTAACCTTGATCCTGGGACTTCATAGGCTCGCCTCTTCCCCAGGATGCTTCCCTTACAGGGTGGGTTTCCTGCGTGCGCAGTGCTCGCCTTACCCTTTGGGATGGAGCATGCGCAGTGTGTCTAGGGCGTTCTACGCAGGCCCCTCTGAGGCTTTCTTCCCTTTTCTGGTGGAGTGGGCGTCAAACGTCACCATTTTTGTCTCTTAACGCGCATGCCCAGGAAGTTGCTTCTGCCTGAGGCCTGCATTCAATTAACATTTTGATGTTAACAGGTGCGGACCATCAGGAAATGGTCTCTTCTAGTGCGGTGGAATTGTCATTTTTAGAGAGGCGATGCGATAATTGCCGAATCATCACCCGAGATTTCTAGTGGGTGGTGGGCAGAGCTCTCTTCTGCCCCTTTCTTGCGTAATTACCTGTAACGCATAAAGGGGGCTTGACTGGGACTTTGGAGTGAATTCAGGGAAGCAAGCCATGCGCACCTCGGTAGACCACTGGGGCTGAGACTTGAGAGTCTCTGGGCTTGCCGTCGGCCCATTGTAGGCAGATCAGTGCGAGGGATCCTCACACTCCGGCTACTACAAAACTGGGCCTTTATCTCTGCTTAACTAGAAAGAGGCCTGAGCGGGTGACTCATTCTCACTCATCAGAGCATCCGCAGTGCTGCAGCCCTGCCCCAATCTGCCTGTGTCTACTGGGACAGCCTCAAGACAGCCTCAACACCAAGGGAAGGAAGAGGAAAAAACTCTAGTTTTACAAACTGAACAGAATTGAGGAGGAGGCTCCTCGGGACCGGTACTTTCCTCCCGCACTGGCCTCTCTCACCTGCCACCATCAACTTTTACCCTCTTGGAATGTTCAAGCTGTTTGTCATTCCCTGGGAGCAGCTTGTCCACTGAGCTTCTACATTTGGGGCTGAGTGACAAGACATCAAAGGGACGAAATGGGCCAGTTCCCTAATCTTACCTCCCTGCGTTAAAATGGAGAATATATGGGAGTAAATAAATGGAAAATACACAGTCATTTCTTTACCATCACAGTCAATAACGGCAGAATCACTCCAGGAGGAAATGCACTCTGGGGGACTTCCTTCATCTGAGACACCTAACCTGGGGATAGCTTGGCTCTGTGTTCCACCTCCACCACCAGAGACTCTCTGCCCACTCCCTTCTCTGTATTCTCCAAGATCTGGGTTCCTGGAGAAAGGAGAAATGTTTTCTACCTGGAGTGAATATATCTGGTGTCCTTCCAAATAGCTGCAGCCCATGCATCTTTAATAAGAAGGAAGCCCTGATGAATGTCACAAAGCCAATAAATGTGGCCACCACCATGGTGGAGATGTTGTTATCCAGCTGTCAAGTACCTGCAGTGTGCAGGGCAGAGTAGAGATCAGACATGTTGCTCACCCAATTGGCTGATGATCAAAGTGCCTGTGTGTTTCTGTAGGCATTTCCAGTTCAGTGTACATTTTAGAGGCAAATAAATACACTCAGACAACCATCTCCCGTTTTTCTTCTCCCTACCCTCCACCTTTGATAATGGAAGAAACTCTTTTCCCTTCCCCCTCCCTTTTATAATAAAACAGTTCCTTGGAGGTGTCAGTGGGGCTGCTTAGGGGCAAAGGCCGCGGATCCCAACTCTGCACCTAGGAACTGGCTGATCCTTGTGACCCGGTCAACTGGGACCCAGTTGTAGCCAAACCTCTCTTCTCTCAACGGCAAGACCTGCAATTGCTCAGTTTCATCACAGATCCCAGTGGTTCTAGCTAGACTCAGGCCAAAGATGACTTGGGCCTTTTGATGAAAGGCCTTTGGGAAATTAGCACTTTTCCACTGTATTATTGGAGCTGCAGAAACTTGCCTACCTCTGGGATTCTGTTCAGCGCCTGACATCCTGAAAGTTTGCCTGGGCTCCTCCCAGCCCTTGTCTAACCCTGAATGAGCTGGCACTGGCTCGGCAGCCTGGCCTCACCTGGGATCCCTGTTTGGCTTGGCCTTTGTCAAGGAGGCCAGGAGCCTGAGGAACTAGAGGATTAAGCAACAGCTTCCCAGGGGCGAATTCCTGCCTAGCGCCTGGTATCTGGTTTCTGAGCCAAGCAAGGGTGGCTCTGTTTCTGCTGATTCCTGATTGTGGTTGCATGCTATATCCTGGTTCTCTATTCCTGCCTGGATGTTCCTCCCCAAAAGGAATTAAGTCAAGGGCCCTGAGAGCTGCGGGCCCAGATGTAGCTCTTACACGCAAACACTTCCACTTCGGAATTCTCAGAAGTTATTAAGACCTCTTAGAGCCATGCTGGGATCCTGGTAGCTCTTCCTCTGGGCCCAACTTAATTAACTTGGCCAGGTGTTATTTTAGACACCTAAAATAGGCGAGTGCTTGGTATCAGGGTGTTTTAAATTTCAGAGGGGCATGGCATGGCATGGCAAGTTTGAGGCTGGGACTTATAATGCACAAATAAGAGCCTTCTTTGTCACTCTAACAGTTTTGCTCATCTTTTTTTTTTTTTTTTTTTTTTTGAGGCAGAGTTTCCCTCTGTCGCCCAGGCTGGAGTGCACTGGCCGGATGTCGGCTCACTGCAAGCTCCGCCTCCCGGGTTTACGCCATTCTCCTGCCTCAGCCTCCCAGGTAGCTGGGACTACAGGCGCCCGCCGCGCCTGGCTAGTTTTTTTGTATTTTTTAGTAGAGACGGGCTTTCAAGTTTTGCTCATCTTTACTCACTATGTCTCAGATCACCCTGTGGGTGCTGAAGAGTTATGTCTGATTGTTTTTGCACACAGGTCAGAAATGTTTGAAAGATAGTCTGAATTTCTTGCCTCCTTTCCTAGAGCAAACCTAATAGCTCAGACTGCAGCAAGCTGCTGATATTCTATCTCTGTGAACTAGGAGGTGATAAGCTGAGGAATGCCTGCTCCTATCCCAATTTTTACCTGAGATCCCAGAAACTGGCATGCACCATACACCCCGGGTTTGCCAGGGACAAACGTGTTTAAGCCTGTCCTGTTATACACGTGAAAACACCCTCTGTTGTTCTCGAAAGTGAAAGCTGGACAATGAATTATGGAGTTGCCCTGTGTATAGAGGACATCCCATTCATTCGAGCTGTGTTCTTTCCAGACGTACAGAGAGCATGCTATGGCTGGAGAAGTTAGGGCTGAGAAAGGGAAGTGACTTGTCTACACTTACATAGTGAGTCAGTAGCAGAACCATTTAAGAGAATGCAGGGGCTTTGACTAATGTGCTACTCACTCCTGACACCACCCTGGTAAAGGGAGTAGAAAGGACAGGAATAGTTCAGTTGACAACATGTGGTGGAGGAGAGAAGCCTGGGTGCCTGTGCATGTGAAATGACATTAGAAGGCTTCCAAAAGGGCAGGCGCAAAATAATATTGCACAGTGCAATTGATCTTTAGTGGGAGCTCAAGAGCTGTTGGTTGATAAGTGAGTTGATGAGTTACAAGTGCCCACAGGGAGAAGGAAAACATCAAGCAGGATGACCAGGGGGTGCTGCAGAGAGGAAGCAGTGAACTGCCCGCAGCTGGCTGAGCCTGAGCCTGTGATGGGGCCGAGGGTGTGCAGGCACCCTACGGGCGGAAGGACTCAGGCTACCTCTAAGTCTACTGAGGCATTATTTACCAAGGTGAGGGTTGAGCTGGATTCTGAAAAGGAAATCTGGTAAGGAGAAAGAGGCGAGCCCAGCATGAAGGAAGGAGGTGTAGGGACAGTGGGCAGACGAGACTGCCCGGGGCAGAGGGAGATGGAAGAAAAGAAACAAAGAATGTCTGCCCAGCATCCTCATTTTTTTGGTTTTCTGGGAAAATGGTGAAACTCTTGCAAGTGGCGATTACAGAGGGCGGGAGTAGGAGAGAAACCACAGTGATTTTTTTTTTCAGGACCAAAAAAAATGTTTTCCCCAAACTAAACAAAGTCAGATTGAGAAATTCAACATAGTACCTCAGGGACCTGGTGGCTCATTGCTACGTCTTGCCACAGGCGCCGGCCTCAGATGCTCATGGCCGCCTGGGGAGGAGACGAGGACATTTAAACTTTTCAAGATCCAAACAGTCATGGTTCTCTTTTGCAAAATAGTTTTTGTCGACCTCCTATAGATAGTGGGGGTCACACCTTTTGTGAACCGCAGCACGACATGTGCCTGGATGCCTCCTCCCCACCTGTTACCTGCCCAGGGAGCCTCACCTGCCTCATAGGACAGCCTCATAGCCTGTGACTTAAGTGTGGTCCTCTTACACTGAAAGCCCCCAAGTGATGGCTGCTGTTGTTACCTAAAAGGTCATTTCCCTCAGATGACACCAGTGCTTTAGGATCATTAAAGAAACAAAGGAATCTTCTAATTACAAGCTGAAACTCTGCCTTCAAAAAGGGAGATGCGGCCAAATTCTTTAGGAAAAACTGGAGCTGGGGCCTGGGTGGTCTTGCTGGTATTCCTTCTTTTGTGATTAAATGAAGCCATTCATTTCAGAGCTGCCTTAAAAAAATGTAGGAGTCATTCAACCTTCTTCAGCAAATTATAGTGATTTTAAATGAACAAAAAAGTCTGTGGCCCTATTCACATCCCCACCCCTCCCCGCGTCAGAAATCATGTATCTGATGATGGAAATTATCCACAGCCTGAAAAGAAAAAATCATGGCAACTTCTCAGTTGCACATCGTACTTTCATATTTCTATTTATGTGAAATTCTTATTCTCAACCATCTGATTTTTGTTAACCTTAGGGATCTAAATCTAGTCAGGTCTTGTGCCTGCAGACCCCTTTAATTAGCGTGATAACTCAAATTGTTTTCAAATTGAGGTGGCTGTGCTTCTGATTCTTATCTGTGGAGCCAGAGGCCTTGGGGCCACCTGCACAGCCCCATTGGCTGAGATTTTATCTGCAAGCACTGCCCTCCCTCACAGGACTCTGCTGGCCAGGGTTGAACTCTGAAGCTTCTCCAACCTCAGGTGGAAATCTGAGTTCTTGCCCAGCCCAGACTGCTGGGGGATCTCAGCAGCCCACCTCGGCACACAGGAGGAGTGAGTGCTGAGCTGGCACAGCAACTCTATCCTCCTGTCCTCACCCTGGGATTTCTGATTTGCTGCAGGGTGTGGGAGAACCCAGCTCCCACCTCTGCTAGCTGTGCAGAGTGGAGAGGACGTCACCCTCTCAGACAAGAATGAGGGGCTTGCCCACAGTCTCAGCACCTCTCAAGTGGTCTCTGGAGGCAGCCCAGGCCACTGGCTACGATCCTGGGATCCTGGGATCTACGTAGTCACTGGTGCCAATGTCCATGCTAATAACTCTAGTGGCCACCTGTCCAGGCGAGGGCTGAACCCCGGCACCAACGTAACTTTTTCCAAGCAGCCTAGATTAGGCAATTGAAAGAAACAAAAACAACCGTGAGGTAGAAGGAACTTCAGCATAATCCTAGTTTTTATTACATAAATAGAGGGTGGGGGTACCCACCCCACCAAACCAAAAGGATTCATGACGCAGTGCAAAGTGCCATGTGCCTTCACAAAGAGAAGGGTCATGTCAATGTCAACTCCTACAGCAATTCAACTGTACAGAGACAAATGGTGTTTTAAAAATTCCGTTTTATTCATTGGTAGTTTTTCCCTTTTTAACAAAATTGTCTATATTTAAGGCATACAACATGATGTTTTGACACACATATACAGAGTGAAATCGTTACTACAGTCAAGCAAATTAACATATTCATAATCTCACAGTTATTTTTTGTGCGTGTATGATAAGAACACCTAAAATCTACTCTCTTCACAACTTTCCAGTGTACAATATAATATTACTAACTATGCTGTACACCATACCTTTAGATTTATTTATCACATATTTGCACCCTTCGACCTCTCCCCATTTCTCCCTCTCCCATCCCCGGTAACAGCCATTCTACTGTCTCTTTTCTACTTATTTAACTTCTCTTTTAGATTCACATATAAGATGAATCACAGTATTTTTCTTTCTGTGGCTGGCTTATTTCACTTAACATAATGTCCTCCAGGTTCATGCATGTTGTCAAAAATGGCAGCATCTCCTTTTTAAAGGCGGTATAATATTCCACTATGTGTGTGTGTGTGTGTGTGTGTGTGTGTGTGTGCATAAAAGCATACTGATTAAGGAAATTGTTTAAGCCATACTGGCCTGTGGTCTGAGTTAGACCATGATTGTGTCCTTTCCTTTGGCTGACCTTTATAATCCCTCAATAAGCTGTGCTAACATAGGGAGGCTGCATTTCCCAAATCCCTGTGATGAGCAGTTTCTTTATCCATTCATCAGTTGATGAACACTTAGGTTGTTGCCATATCTTGGCTATTGTGAATAATACTGCAATGGACATGGGAGAACAGGTATCTCTGTAAGGTACTGATTTAATTTCCTTTGGGCACATATCCAGCAGAGAGATTGCTGAGTCATATGATAGGTAGCTGTATTTTTAGTTTTTTTGAGAAACCCCTGCAATTTTTTCCATAACGACTGTCCCAGTTTATATTCCTACAAACAATGTATAAGGATTCCCTTTTCTCCACACCCTCTCCAACACTTGTTCTCTCTTCTTTTTGATAATAGTCATCTTGATGGATGTCAGGTGATATCACATTGAGGTTTTGATTTGCATTACTCCGATAATTAGTGATGCTGAGCACCTTTTCATATACCTGTTGGCCATTTTTATGTCTTCTTTGGAGAAATGTCTGTTCAGGTGCTTTGCCCATGTTTTAACTGGGTTATTCTTGTTGTTGCTTTTGAGTTGTGTGAGTTCCTTATATATTTTGTATATTAACCCTGTATCAAATCTCATGTTGGTGCAAAAGGAATTGTGGTTTTTGCCATTAAAAGTAATGGCAGAAACCGCCATTAATGCCATTAAAAGTAATGGCAAAAACCGCAATAACTAATATATGGTACACAAATATTTTCTCACAATCCATAGACTCTATTCTTTTCATTTTGTTGACTGTTTTCCTTGCTGTGTGGAAAATTTTTAATTTGATATAGTCCCACCTATTTATTTTTGCTTTTGTTGCCTGAGGTTTTGATGTAATATTCAAAAAAATCATTGCCAAGGCCAATGTCAAGGAGCTTTCCCCCTATTTTCTTCTAGGAGTTTTATGGTTTCAGGTGTTAGATCTTTAATCTATTTTAAGTTGATTTTTGGGTCTGTTGTGAGATGGGGTCTAATTTCATTCATTTTCATGTGAATATCCTGCATTCCCAATACCATTTACTGAAGAGGCTGATTTCTCCGTTGTACCTTCTTGGTGCTCTTGTCAAAAATTAGTTGATTGTATATGCTTGGGTTTATTTCTGGACTGTCTATTCTGTTTTGTTGGTTTATGTGTCTGTTTTTATGTCAATACCATACTGTTTTGATTACTATAGATTTGTAGCAAAATATAAAAATCACCAAGTATGATGCCTTCAACTTCGTTTTTCTTTCTTAGTAAGTTTGGCTATTGGGGTCTTCTGTGATTCCATACAGATTTTAGAACTGATTTCTCCAGTTCTGTAAAAAATGCCATTGGAATACTGACAAGGATGGTTTTGAATCTTCATACTGCTTTGTGTACTATGAACATTTTAACAATGTTAATTCTTTCAGTCCATGAATATGGGATCTCTTTCCATTATTTGTGTCATTTTAAATTTTTTTATCAATGTTTTATAATTTTCAGTGTGCAGGTCTTTCAGCCATTTGGTTAAATTTATTCCTAATTATTTTATTCTTTTTAATGTTATTAGTGAAATTGTTTTCTTTATTTTTTATTTTTTGGATAAGTCATTATTGTTGTGAAGAAAGGTATTGATTTTTGTATGTTGATTTTGTATTCTCCAACTTTACTGAATTTGTTTATTAGTTTAAACAGGTTTTTTGTGTGTGTGTTTGAAGTTGTTAGTGTTTTCTACATATAGGATCACGTCACCGGTAAACAGGGATAATTTTACTTCTTTTCTTATTTGGATGCCCTTCATATTTTTTTCTTATCTGACTGCTCTGGCTAGTACTTTCAATACTATGTTGAATAGAAGTGGCAAGAATAGGCATCCTTGCCTTGTACTGGATCTTAGAGGAAAAGCTTTCCATTTTTCTCACTGCTTATGTTGCTGTCTCTGGGATTTTCATAAATGGCCTTTATTATGTTGAGGAAATTTCCTTCTATACCTAAAACGTTGAGACTTTTTAATCAAGAAAGAATATTGCACATTCTCAAATGCTTTTTCTGCATCTATTGAGGTGAACATGAATAATCTTAAAGAGCACTTTGTGAAAGTGACTTACAGAGTGGTTGTGCCTAAAGCACTGACTCAAAAAATGATCAAGTGGTGGCTGGGCGCTGTGGCTCACGCCTGTAATTCTAGCACTTTGAGAGGTCAAGGGAGCAGATCACCTAAGGTCAGGAGTTTGAGACCAGCCTGCCTAAAATGGCAAAACTCTCCACTAAAAATACAAAAAAATTAGATGGGTGTGGTGGTGGGCACCTGTAATCCCAGCAAATTGGGAGGCTGAGGCAGGAGAATTGCTTGAACTCAGGAGCCGGAGGTTGCTGTGAGCTGAGAACGTGCTATTGGACTCCAGCCTGGGCAACAGAGCGAGACGCTGTCTCAGGAAAAAAAAAAAAAATCAAGTGGGCAAGAATTGCCAAATATGCATAAGGAAAATTATCTCAGAGAGGCTGGGGGTGGGGGTGGGTAGACAGATCAGCTTAGCCTCTAAGGTAGGGCATGTATATTCTTGTAGTAAGAAGTTATATAAAGGGCCTTCTCTTTGTAGGAACAGTAGCTTCTGCCCTAATTATAGGTCATTGTCATCATCTACCTAAAGTAGTAAGCATTAGACACTTGATGAGTGAGGATCAGGTGAAAGTAGTAAGTGTTGCTTGTAAGAGGTGAAAAGAAGGGCTATTCAACAAATGGTGTTGGAACCAGTGGCTAGCCACTTTAAAAAAAAATTAAGCTCGTTCTTTTTTTTTTTTTTTTGAGACGGGGTTTTGCTCTTTTGCCCAGGGGGGGGGGCCGGGGCCCGATCTTGGCTCAGCAAGCTCCGCCTCCCGGGTTCACGCCATTCTCCTGCCTCAGCCTCCGGAGTAGCTGGGACTACAAGTGCCCGCCACCATGCCCGGCTAATTTTTTGAATTTTTTTTTAGTAGAGATGGGGTTTCACCGTGTTAGCCAGGATCCATCTCCTGACCTGGTGATCCGTCCACCTCGGCCTCCCGAAGTGCTGGGATTACAGTGTGAGCCACCACGCCTGGCCTAAGCTCGTTCTTACCATACCCTTTCCCCCAATAAATTCCA